>NW_005871104.1:6175967-6199881 GCF_000147115.1 Myotis lucifugus | reverse complement strand
CTCCCTCACCCACCGATTCCTATGCATAGTGAAGACCCACAGTTACTGATATCTATCAGTTAACATCTGCCCCATCCAAGCAGTTTTCCGTTCTTCCTCAGAGCTGACCCAGGGAGTCTCCGTCTTTGCTATGCATCAGGATTACCTGGAGGGCTTTTAGAAATGCAGGTGCCCAGGCTCCTGCCTAACCTTGTAAATCAGACTGGACCAGGATGTCAGGCAACTCTATGGTGCCAGAAGGGGGAGGGGACCTATCTCCCTTCTTCCCTTTAAACACTCCTGGGATCATCACAGTCAGTACTCATATCCTTCCACATGCTCTCTCCCAGAATAATGTCAACAAACTTCCCCCTCCTCCTGCTGAGTGAAAAGGATTGATCAAGCCCAGCCTGTGTGGCTCAGTGGTTGAGCTTTGATCTATGAACTAGGAGGTCACGGTTGGATTCCCCATCAGGGCACATGCCGGGGTTGTGGGCTCAGTCCCCAGTAGGGGGCATGCAGGAGGCATCTGATCAATGATTCTCTCTAATCATTAATGTTTCCATCTCTCTCTCCCTCTTCCTTCCTCTCTGAAATCAATAAAAAAATATATATTTTGTATAAAAGAAAAGGATTCACCAAGTTTAAGAAGTCCTGACCCCTGTCTGGGCTGCAGTCCGAGCTCAGACCTTAACTCAGAGGGTTGGCTTGGAAGTACAGTCGCCAGATATAGCAAAGAAAAAGACAGGACACCTGGTTAAACTTGAATTTCAGATACTTAACGAATAATTTTCTAATAGAGTTGTGTTGTAAATGGTGCAAGGAACATACTTGTACTAAAAAAAATGAATCATTCCTTGTTTATCTGAAACTCACATTTAACTGGGAGTCCTGGTAGGGTTTCTGGCAACCCTACAAGAAACAGAGCATCCTTCAAGCACAGGGCATATTCATAATCGCATGACATTGTCTTTTCCTTGTATTTCTATTTTTATTGTATGTATCTTGAAGGTTTTCTCGGTTTGTGGTAAATGATACTGATTTTCTGCTGACAGGAGTACCTTCCCCTCCTGTGAACCTCAGTTTCCCCACTTGGGGAAATGAGGAGGCCGGGCTAGACGACTTTCTGGGGCCTGTGGGTCTAGAAGTCAGTTCAGAGGCATCCCACAGTTCCGGAGCCTTTCTCCCCGTCCCCACCAGGGGGTGTCCTGACCCTCCTCCGCGGCCTCGCAGGCAGTGGCTGGGGAGGAAGCTGGTCCCTCTGGCTCCCGGGGGCCATCGGGAAACCAGGTTATGAGGCCTGCGTGGCCCCAGGTCTTACTCCTAGGACAACCTATTCAGAAGGAGAGAAGGGGAGCTCTCCTAGGGTCTCTGAAGAGGGACCATCTCACCCAGCTCCTCCTCTACCATCATTTAGAAGGGAGACTGGGCCCCTGGGGAGGTAAGGCGCTTGTTCAGGCCCACACACTGTCCTGGAAACTGGACTCCCAGTCATTGTCCAGGGCCTTGACTGACGTAGGGGGCCCTGTTGTTCTGTTTCCTGCTGGACATATTTAACCCCTGCAGTCCCGTAAGCAGTGCAGACACCTGGCGGCCCTGCACAGCCTAAGGCTGAGATGCACCTGAGGCCCTTCACAAAGGGAGTGTGGCCTCACAACCTTACAGCCGAGAGAGGACAGGGGTGAAGGACCAGCCTAGGCACAGGGGGAAGAGCAGGCCCTTCACATTTAAGTTGGGATGATGATGATGATCTTCCTCTATGCTAGACAGAACAACCCGTGAGGCAGGGACCACTGTCATCAGGATTTTACAGATGAGGAAACTAACAGGGCTCAATCCCGTTCTGCCGCAGATGTTGGGAAGGAGGGAGGCTCCTGTTACCAGGACCTAGATGGTCTCCAAAGGACCCTCACCCTCTTTGCGGTGAAGAGGAATTGCCCAGAGGCAGGGATGATTTGGGGAGAGTTGCAAATTAGGCATGAATTAGCATTGAATTCATCATAATTCAATTCTGTTTTGGACCATCTGATTATCAAAGAGAAAGTCTCTTAGATTTCTCCTTTATATAAGAAACAGAGCTCCTTCAGGCACAGGGCACATTCATAATTGCATAATATTGTCTTTTCATTGTATTTACATTTTTATTGTATTTATCGTTTTAAAAATATATATTTTATTGATTTTTTTACAGAGAGGAAGGTAGAGCCCTAACTGGTTTGGCTCAGTGGATAGAGAGTCAGCCTGCGGACTCAAGGGTCCCAGGTTCGATTCCAGTCAAGGGGACCATCTGATTATCAAAGAGAAAGTCTCTTAGATTTCTCCTTTAAATAAGAAACAGAGCATCCTTCGGGCACAGGGCAAATTCATAATTGCATAACATTGTCTTTTCATTGTATTTACATTTTTATTGTATTTATCTTTTATAAAAATATATATTTTATTGATTTTTTTACAGAGAGGAAGGTAGAGAGATAGAGAGTTAGAAACATCGATCGGCTGCCTCCTGCACACCCCCTACTGGGGATGTGCCCGCGACCAAGGTACATGCCCTTGACCGGAATCGAACCCGGGACCCTTCAGTCCGCAGGCGGACGCTCTATCCACTGAGCCAAACCGGTCAGGGCTTATTGTATTTATCTTTAAGGTTTTCTCGATTTGTGGTAAATGGTACTGATTTTCCACTTAAAGTAATGATGCAGTTTCCTTTAATTTTTTTCAAATAAGTGATTTGATTTAAAGGGAGGGAAAGCACAGATAGGAGGATTCTGGGTTCTGAGGGCCCCTATTAATTCCCCTGATCAGTTTGGCCACAGCCAGCATGGGTACAGCCCTCCCCTGCCCCCACCCCGACCCCCACCCCCCAGAGCCCTGGGCTGATTCATGCTTCATGCCTTTCTTTGATGCTGCCTTTTTCCTTGCAAACTCTGAGGAGCTCCTTAGAAGGAGGCATCCAGATATAGGGGGTGGGGGACGGGGGGGGGGGAAGGAGAGGGGAAGCTCTGGGTTCTAGTTCCCCCTTCCCCATTTTTTATTGCCCCATTGCATGACCAAGTCACTCAACCTCCCTGAACCTTTTTCCTCATCTGTAAGGTGGTGGCAAAGCTGCTGGATAGTGGGTGCTGGGCATCGCAGGGGTAATCTGCCCGGGACTGCATCCTAAAGTCTGCAGGGCAAACGTCACATCTTTCTCCTGACCTGAGGGGATACCTGTTCAGTCCTTGTTCCCCGATAGCTCTGTGCTTTATGTTTCTACTAGAGGCCCGATGCACGAAATTCGTGCAAGAGGAGGCCTTCCTTCCCCCAGCTGCCGGCACCGGCTTCCCTCTGGCACCCGGGACTCAGGCTTCCCTCCAGCTGCTGGCAGGCACCTGGGACCCAGGCTTCCTTCGCAGCCCCGGCTTCATCTGGAATGTCGTCAGGTCTAATTAACATATTAAGCTTTTATTATTATGGTGTTTTCTACCTGAAGGGGTTGTTAATGGCAACTCAAGGGCAGCAGGGACCACAGCCCATGTCTAGCATACTGAAGGCACCTCATAAACGTCATAGCATGAGTGCTAAACTAACACTGAAATTGATCTTATCTCTCTCTCTGCCTGCAGAGAGAGATAATCCTAGAGATTATGAGACTGGTTTGCATTCCACAAATGGCCAAGACCCAACTGGCCAGTCCCTCTCATTCCTCTCTCTCCTGTTATGCAGAAAAAAGAACACCAGAAAACAGTCTGATTTTTATGAGTTTGTATTATTTTAGTAATTTGAAAACAATTTAAAATAAGAGGTGGGGAGAAACAACTCTGAGCTGGGCACCTGAAGACCCACTGTGTGACCCCTGCAGTGGAGCACACATCTTGGGCCTGTCTCTCTAAGGGGAGTCTTGGGACACCACCCTGAAAAATCACATCATGGCATGCATGAGCTTTACGAAGTGCTCTGCAGATTTATGCCATTATCTTTCCAGAATCGGTGTTTTCTTAAAGCAAATTTTAATACCCACCCCTCTCTGGCTTAAAAGCTCCAAAGACTTCCATTGCACAAAAAATAAAATCCAAACTCCTTACCACGGCCTACGCGGCTGCCTGGTTTGGCCTCTGCCCACCTCTTGCTTCACCCGGTATGACCTACTCCTCATATTTTGTGCACTAGCCACGCTGGCTTGAGACTCATCGCGCTCCACTTCTACCTCAAAGCCTGTGCACATGCTGTTCCCTCTGCCTGGAATGCTTTTCCCCTCCCCGACCCCCCACACTCAATCCCTTCTTTTGTGACACAACTCAAATTTTCTCAAGGAATCTTCCCAGATGCCCTAAGAACAGCCTATCCAATAGAATTTCCTGCAGTGATGAAAAGTCTAGATCTGCCCTGCTCAGTAAGGCAACCACTAACCACCTGTGGCTATTGGCACTTGAAGTGTCTAGTGTGACCGAGAAGCTGAATTTTTAATTAATTCAAATTTCAATGTAAAGAGCCACGCATGGGTAGTGGCCACCAAATGGGACAGCGTGACTCCAGAATAATTCTGTGCTCTCCTGTTACACTCATGGTTCTTATATTCCTTCATGGCACCTACCACAGCTTGTAATTTATATTTAGTTGTGCAGTTGTTTAATCTATTCCTCGATAAACTGTGTGTTCCAGACAAACAAATGCTTTGTCTGCATCGCCCACAGATATCTCCAGCACCTGGCATGGGACCTGGTACCTAGCAGGTTCATCATCAACATTTGTTGAATAAATGGATGGATGAATAACTAATTAGTGAAAGGAGATAGTTGCATAGCCTGGTGTTCCTGATAATGAAGTGCAATAATGAAAAGAGTTAGCCACAAGTCATAAAAATAAGACAAATTCGTGCTTATAGGAGCCATACATTCCCTGTGCATAAATAAGCCCCTGTGTGTGTGCAGGTGTGTGTTCAAAAGCATGTGTGTTTGCAAAAGTTTGCATTTGTGTAGCCGTGTGTACACACACGCATGTCCACGGGTCTGCATGTCAGGGTAGCGAGGTGACTGAGACACATACACAATTACTCCGGAAGGCAATTTCTAAGTCGTTACTTTTATTTTGAAAGATTTGTCAAACTCCGCATCAGGGCAAGAGTCTGCATGATTAATAAGAAGCAGCTTTTTCATGAAATGCTTGGAGGTGAACGAGTTCTCAGCCTGTGAGATCTGACCATCCATTGACTTTGAAGTTTCTCTTGGTTAGTAGACGGAAAACGGGGGAGGGGAGAAAAGGAGAAACATGCTAGAAACCAAGGGAAAGACCCCTCATTCAAAAATGAAAAGAAGGAAAAAAAAACCTCAGAAAACAAAACCAATTCACTAACTCCACTTTTTCTATTTTCCAACTTTCTACGCTTCACGCCTGATTTTGGCTTTCCTGGCTGAACAGCATCCCAGTCCTGCCTCTCCCAGTAGCTAGGAGGGGAGAGGCCCTGTAGCATGCGGTGATTCACCCCCAGAGGCTGGGTGGATCCAGAGAACTGGTGGTCCACTGCTCCCCAAAGTTTGAATAAACAGCCTAAGGTGGGGGGAAAAAATGGCACCGAAAGATGAGGGGAATGGTGAGGAGCTGCGTTTGAGTGAGAGCTTACATGCTTTCAGACACAGCCCGGGCTCTCCCTGCACAGCCCCGGGCAAGCAAGACTGGTTATCTGCTGTTCCCTGGGTGGGTTTCCAGGACTTCCCCCACCCCTGGTCCTCTTGTCCCAGAAACATTCCTGCCGACGTCACTGTCTGTTACTTCCCTTTGCCACCTTCAGGCCGCGTGGGGAAGACCCCCACCCACCCCACCGGCAGCCAACACCCCGAAATAAAATTGACATAAAATCTGATTGGTGAGCATGAGTTTGAAACAGAGAACTCAGAGCAAATCTGAAGATGCAAGATGTGTTGAAGGCAGATGTGAACAGGTCAAAGTCCCCACCCATTTGCCACTAAGACGATGGGGGGAGGAAAATGGGACCGTTAGTGGGTGAGCAAGAGGCAGAGTTACCGCTAAGAATGTCATGATTTGGGTTACAATTTCCATCTTTAGCACCGTTAATGTGTTCAGTTACGTCTATATTAGCACCTTGTCCCCAGGCAGAACAATAAACCATCCAAACATTTTAAATTTGGGGGGAAACAGGGAGGGGAAGGTTAAAGAGAGAGGATCCGGTACTGCGGACGGAGGTGTGGACTTAGATCACCAGATCCTTGTCGATATCCTCTGCAAACAAGAAGAGAGAGCAGAGTTAGACACCAGGCCGTGTGCACAAGGCGCGTTTCCCGAGGAGTCGGGGATCCCCCACCCCCAGGACCAGGGCCAGGTGACCTTCCAAGGTCACCCAGGAAGTCTGAGCACTGTCGTCTCCCTGTCCCTGTCACTTACACACATGCCACGTTATGTTTCCTCTTTCCTCTCTAGGGACCTGCCAGTTCCCTAATCGAGGCAGAGTGAGCGCTAATGCTAATACTTGAGGAAGTGAGAGAGAAAGAGACGGCCCAGTAGACAGGAAGCCCTGGGAGAGCGAGGCTCACCCCATAGGGAGAGCAGATAGGAGTTCACTCGGCAGAGAGCAGAGCTGGGCAGAGGACAGACACACAGATGACAGAAGAGGGGAGGGAGGCGGAGGACAGCAGCCCCTCTGCTCAGACACTCACTCTCCTTGATGCCGAAGCAGCCGGCCCACTCATCCAGAGCGATGTACTTGTCGTTGTCCAGGTCACAGGTCTCGAAAAAGCGGGTGGTGCAGTGCTCCATGGGGATGAGGGGCGCACGCAGGGGGGCCAGCTCGGTGTGGGACAGGTACCTGCAGGGGGTGAGGAGGAGGAAGGTGGGGAGGGCCTTAGGCGTGAGAACGCCACTGGTCTGCTGTGGGACTTGCAGAGTAGCACTGCCCCACCTGAGCCTCAGTTTCCCCCTCCATCAGAAGGGAAGGTGTTGACCACAATGTCTAAGGCCCTTCCAGTTCTGAGGTCCCATGGGCTCATAGCAAAGGTCTCTTGGTGCGTTTGTCTCCTAATTGGCTAAGAATCGGGGGCACAGAAACTTCAGATGAAAATTTCAGCACCTCTGCTATTGGTAGATCAAAGTCTGGTATGAAGCCACGCCTGTTTTCTAGGGACACACATTTCTACAGCAAATGCACAGAAAGAGTCTAAAAAGAGACATCAAACTGATGACAGTGCTGACTTCTGGGGAGGAGCGTGGGAAGGGACTGGGACTGGCAGGGAGGGCCAAGGGCCTCTAACCTTCCCCACAGAGCGTTGTTTATATAGGATGTAACTGAGAGGGAGGCCTTCTGTTTCTCACTCCTGTCCCGTCCCTCTTCCTCCCGCTGGCCTTGACTCCAGAGCTCATGTAGGATTTTCCCTCGTTCCTCAGAGCCCTCAACTGGTTGTCCTCAGAACACTCTTCCCAAGGGGCTGCAACATGACTCAGATTTTCTCTCCAATCCCCAGACCCTCGCTGCCCTACCCAACTCATGGAAGGAACCACAGCATCTGATCTGGAAGGAACACCCCTCCCCTTTGTTGTGTATCTGCGGGAAAACTGAGGCCCAGGGAAGGGTAGGGTTCCGGGCAAGTCACCCCGCAGCTCCAGGACAGGAAGAGGGGAGGCTGGGTCCCGGCCCAGGCTGAACTGCTTTTCCAGATGCAAGTCCTTGTAGCCCCACCCAGAAACCTCCTTCCCGGCCCCTTCCCTGTGGTGGGATCCGGTCACTCTGCCCCAGCTCCAGATGTTCCCCTCACTTTTCCCCTCCTTCCCCCGGGGAGTGACACAGTTGGATCCCAGCCACGGGAAGAGCCTGGGAGAGAAGCAGCAGGGAGTTCCCAGAGCTCAGGAGACCCCAGCCACGGAGATCACCGACAGGGCGGGCAGGCTCCGGGCACAAGGGCTGGTGCCCGAGTGAGAGATGAGCCTCCCAGAGTAGAGCATCCCAGGGCACAGCAAGCTCCCCAGACCACGTGTTTCTCCAGGAGCACAGCAAGGGAGGGCCAGGAGCTTCGGTGAGGGTGACAACCCCTGCTCGGTCGCAGGTAGTCAAGCCACCGCCTGCACCTTCCGGAGCGTCTTTACCTTTTCCCTTCCATTGTGAGGTCCAGCTAGACCATCCCCAGAGTGTGCGCTCCTGGGGGCAGGGCCCGTGTCAGTCCGATTACCGTTAAGGCCCCCACCTAGACTGGGGCACATGGACCCCCAGGAGCGGCTGTTCACTGGCCCACTGCCTGCCTATTCTGCGGGCGGTTGCACAGCCTTCATAACTCATTGGGAGGAGAGGCAAGAACAATCAAACCACAGGCTGCGATGTGATGGGATTGGCTTTGTGAATTGTTACGAACCCCCAGGGCCAGTTTGCCCTGTGGGGCTGGGTCTCAGGGTCTTGCTGAAGGACTGCGGGCGTGCAGGCTGCCCCACCTCAGCCCGTGCCACCCTTCTGGAGTCTGGCACTCCTTCCCTGGAGGAATGGACGCCCAAGGCCAGCACTCACAGGGCTGAGGAAGGACTGTCAGGCTCCGCTGACTTCTGCCTCTCCTGGCTTACGGGGTGTCTATTGCTTTCTTCCCCCCAGTTCTGCATCCTTTCTCAGGGTGCCTCCTTCCTGCCCCAGCCCCAGGGCACTCTGTGGGCTCCAGGGCTGGGAGCATCAGAGGAGGCCGAGAGGGTTGTTGGCCGTACCTAGTGCTCCTGCCAGCTCTGACCCATGCCTGTGCGCTCCGGGGCCAGGGCAGCCAGCCCTCCGTGCTCCGGGGCCTGGCCTTACCCGTCAATGGGGTGCTGGTCCAGCTGGCCAAACTGCCAGTGCACAGGGAAGATGTACATGTTGTAGTTCTTCTCGAAGTCCCGGGCCAGCAGCTCCACGGGGTGGTCTCCAGCCTCCAGGCGCTTCTCGTTCTCATGGATCTTCTTCACCTGCGGGGGCAGAGACACTGTGTGACAGAGGGCCTAGCAACACTGTCCGGGCCAGGCAGGGGCCCCCACCCTGACAGGAGGCCAGAGCAGGCAGAGACCGGCCAAGCCCAAGGGTCAAAATGAGGGAAGTGGCATAGACGGGGTATCAGCATCTCATCCACGAAGGTGGGGGCCTGGGTGATCCCCAAGGGTTCTTCACAGAGACACTGATCCAGGAGGCCTGGGAATCTGCATTTTGTCAATACTCCACATGCTTGATGTGTCCATTAAAGTTCAAGAGCCACAGACCAGAGGGAAATGTACCAGGGTTGTTTGTGTCTCTTGTTTAACAGTGAGCTAAGCCAAGTGAGCAGCAGGTCTCTTCATTACAGGACTTCTCAGAGCCTTGAGGTGGGACTGTGCACATGAACCTCCACAGGCAGCGAGGAAAAGTCTACGTTAGCGCCCAGGATAAGGCACCTGTCAGAGCAGGGATGTAGGCCTGCACCTGGTGGCCTAGCTCTGGCCCTGGGACTGTGGATCTCAGGCTGGGGCCAGCTCAGGGCCAGGCAGGCGCCCTGGAAAGAGACCACTTACCCGCAGCTTCTGCTTCTCGGTCAGGAGGTTGTTGTCCTCATCCCTTTCGTACAGCGTGACCAGGACGTTCTTGAGCCAGTCCCGCATGCGCAGGGGGAACTCGGTCAGCTCGGAGTCCAGGCAGGGGGGGATGTCTAGGGTCCAGAATACCAGGGTGGTCAGCACAGACTCCAACTCTCCCTGCCTGGGGCCAGCAGGCTGGCTGGGCCGCTCTCCCCACCTCCTGCCTTCATCCTACAGCTGCTTCTATCAGTGACCTTGGCACAGGGGCTCGGCCTCTCTGGGTCCGTTTCTTCACACCACACGAGCAAGGACCAGGTGTGGGGAAGAACGCTCTGCAAACCGAAAAGCTCAAAGGCATGTCTGCTGCTCCCTTGGTTTTGACCTTGGCCTTGACCTTTCTGGGGGTAATGGCTCACTCCAGTGGCTCCTGCACCTTGCTGAGTGATGGGCCTAGGACCCAGGCTGGTGATGACAACCATTGGGAGGTGTTTGAAGCTGGAGGCTGAGGAATAACTCTGTCCACAGGCTATGCTTAGCGGGGGTGGGGGGAGTGGGGTGTCAGGAATGTTTAACCACCAGAACATTCTTAGTGATAATTATTCCATCCTGGTCTTCGGAACTTAGAATCCCAGAATGTGGCACCTGGAGAGTTCATCAAAGTCTCCCCTCTTCCGGGACTTATTAGTGGTGAGCATGGAGAGAAGGGACTTGCTCAAGGCCATGTTATCAGAGCCTCATCCAGCATCCAGGGCATGTGGTGGCCTGGGGCTCAGGGGCCTGTCTTTCCCTTATCCTTGGGCCTTTGGAGAGCCCCTCAGTGGTTAGGACCACTGTCTCCTCACCCGCAGCTGGGGATGGAAGAGCAGCTCGGTGATGGGAACACTGGGAGTTGGAGAGAGTGAGCAGCAGGCCCCAGAGGACAGCAGGAGCCACTTGGTAAAAGGCTCCTTGGCACACTCCTCGGTCTCACTGCCCAAAACTCCTACCAACGTTCGCCCTTGTCCGGGCCTGTGCCTTCTCATGTCTCACCCTGGGCCCCATAACTGGGGAGGGGGGCTGACCACGGGAGAGCCTGGGTCTCGCTCCGCCTTTCTGCATTCTGCACACCTGCGGCAGGTGCATGGCTCTCTCCAGGGCCATCTGGGGCCAGAATGTACAGACACACAGCGTGGATGTTGTCTTGGCCGGGGAGCAGAGTGGCCTTGGGTGTTTCAAATGATAGGGAAGCTGCCAACACTGAAGAAGGCACCTGAGCCAGCTGAATCTGCACCTGGCATCACTGACAGAAAGCCAGACAACTCCCTGGCATTTCTTCCCCCAAACACCTGATTCCCAGGTTTCTAGAATCGGTTAATCATGTGTCTTAAGCGGACCGATAGGAATATAATGGAGTAAGAGGGCCAAAGGTCTGACAATACTGAGTAGCAGGGGCCTAAGGGGAATTGACAGGCATACCTCTGTAAGCACTCAATATTTTAAAAACACGTTATAGAACCAGGTGGGACATCATCTTTGCTTTACAATGTTGAAGCAGGAAAGACTCAGGTTAGCCCTAGAGGAGAACTTCCTCATCATTGGAGAAAAAACATTCTCCCTGCTCTTGTGCTTTCACAACTGCCCAGTCGTTCCCGGACGATGTCCTGAATGCAGAGCTGAGAGGAACCTGCTCATGGACAATCATCTCATTTTATAAACGGAAACCCCGAGGCTCAGAGAGGGGAGGAGATTTGCCTGAGATCTCACAGCACAGGGGTGGCAGAGTCAACACCAATGCCAGTTCAGTGCTCTCTCCCCAAATGGAGGCTGGAGGGCCTAAGGAGACTCACATTTGCAGGGTCCAATGTAGTCCAGGTGGAGTTTGTGGCCCTTCTTGGTGCCCTCCAGGGTGCACTTGGTGGCAAAGAAGTGGCAGGAAGAGTCGAAGGTCTTGTTGTCGTTGCTGCACACCTGTTGGCAAAGCATAGAGCACCTCACCTTCACTCCCAAAGCCCTTTGCTGGTACCACCCTCCTCACCTATCTCAGAGATGGGGACACTGAAGGCCACACTAGGAACCTTGGCGATTAGTCCAAGGTCATACAGTGAGTTAATGGTGGGGCTGCGACAAGAATTCAGTCTTGCCCAGTCGGTGTGGTTTAGTGGTTGAGCGTTGATCTGTGAACTAGGAGGTCACGGTTCGATTCCCAGTCAGGGCACATGCCCGGATTGCGGACATGATCCCCAGTGTGGTGTGTGCAAGAGGCAGCTAGTCAATGATTCATCATTGGTGTTTCTATCTCTCCCTGTCCCTTTCTCTCTGAAATCAATAAAAATTATATATGTATATTTAAAAAAGAACCCAGTCTTTTGCCTCCAGGCCAATGTTCAGGCCATGCTGAGAGCCATGGTTGGTCTCTGAGCAGAGGCACGACTGAGTCAGGGCTGAGATATGGCAAAACTGGAGGATGTGGATGGGGTGAAGTAAAGCTGGAGATGGCAAAAAGGCGGAGTGTGCAGAAGAGTTAACCTGGGAGGCTTTTGAGACTGGAGCTGCTCAGTAGAACCACCAAGCCAACAGGTTGCTGGGCAGACACTGTGTGTTGGGAAGGGCCCAATCCCCCGGCCCCGCCTCACCCCTCAGTGCTCACCTTTTCAAACTCGCCAATGGGGGCAGGGCAGCTGGTGGGGTCCTGGCACACGCACATGGGGGTGTTGCTCTCGTCCAGCTCGCACACCTTGCCGTGCTTGCAGTGGTGATTCTGGCAGGGGTCTGGGAGTGCAGGGCATGTAGTCACACCACCCGGCCTAGCACATCCTCCCCAACCCAATCCAGTCCTCTCCTTGGGCAGGAGCCCTCGCCTGTGCCCCCTCACCCTGGACCTTGGGCAGTGGAGCCCTCCCCTCTCTTCTGCTGAGCCCAGGATTGGCATTTAGGAGAGCAGTTAGCTCAGTCTTGGGATTAGAGAGTCAGTCTGAGATCATGTTCAGGCACAGTCTGGGGGTGCTGTAGGCTCAGTCTAGGACCCCGGGATGCCATATGGCTCCCCTGAGGACCGAAGTAAGCAGTGTGTTCTGAGCTCTCAGGTGATCGATCACAGTGAGGCATTTTTGGATTCTAGAATAGACTCTCTAGAACGATGGGGAAAGTCAACCATCATGGAGCCAGGAAGCTGCGAGGCCCAACAAAATCGGCTGGGAGCAGCTGCAGAGGAAAAGGGAGAAGGGCCCTGAGGCCACAGGGAACAATGGGGCCGCGGTGCCTGGTAAACACCGGAGGAGGTGGACGTGAGGGGAAGGAACAGGATTCAGTGGACGCCCCTGCGCCCAGCAAAGCTCTGTGTCCTCAGGATGAGAGCTCATCTAGCCTTTCCTCCTGATGCTTGACTTGGGGATTTTAGTCATTTTATTAGACGCCTGCTCTGCAGGGCACTGGGCCAAGTGCTCTTATGCTTTATCTCCCATCCTCCACAGCCCCGGGGCCAGGGGCTGCCGTCTGCATCATTTCCTGTTAGGGCTGGAGAAGCTGGGCCAGGAGCTAAGCAAGCAGTCCCAGGGTGCTCGCAGAGGGGCCGGCAAGTCAAAATGCACACGTGGGTGGTTTTGTCTGCCAGGTCCACGCTGGAGATGGAGATGCCAGTTCGGTGGCCTGGAGCCAGGGGCCCTAGATCTCTCTCTCTCTCTCTCTCTCTCTCTCTCTCTCTCTCTCACTCACTCAACTCCAGATATGTTATGCCAGGGATCCAGGCCTCGTGCCTGCGTGAAAATCACGTAAGCTAAGGAGTATGGAAGGTGTGCTCAGGTCTGCTCCTGTGTGGGGCCTGGGCTCAGATAGAGGCCATCGCGGAGCTGGTGGACCAGTGACCCCGTGAGAATGCGAACCCCCTTTGGAATCAAGGAGAAGAGCTGAGCAGGGAGCGGCCGTTTCCAGCCGAGGAACCTCCCTTCCTGCCGCTCCCAGCATGGACAGCCTGGCTGCACAGACCTTTCCCAGATTCCAGAGGATATTCCCAACCTTCAAGTGCAAGCCGTTTCTCCTCCACAGCCCACCCTGGAGGGAGGATGCTTCCCCGCCCACCCCCACCCCCCCTGCATTTCCCTGGGAAGGAACCTCATGTGGGCTGTCCCCACACCCAGGCGGCAGAGGGCAAACACTGGATGTGACAAAAATGGGGAAGGGACCTACTTTCAGCTACCACCTCCTCCTCAGCTTCCACGGCACCTTCCTCAAATTCTCCTACTTCCACCTGGACGGGGTTGGCTCCCACGGGTACCTGGGTTGGAGGAAGAAGAATGAGACCATTGGCCCCACCCCCACTCCAGACCTGGAAGAAAGGGCTGAAGGCTGGAGGGGACTTGGCTGAAGCTTTAGGTTCCCACAGGGGATGGTGAGATGACAAGCCAGAGAGCTGTGCTGGGCCCAGGTCACCAAGAGCACCAACGCCAGCTCCAGAATTTAGACCCAACCTTACCGCCCCACTGTGCTGGCTGTGCCCTGGATTCTATCCAGAGGCATCTGGGGCCACCGGAGTGTTAGGGCAAGAGGCAGTGCCAAGCCCTCTACCCCTGCCAGCAACATGGGCAGCTCCCCTTTCAAAAGCTGGATGTACGGGGAGATTGGGTGATCATCTAAGAAACATGGTCCCACAGCTTCAGAAATAAAAGCTTTCAAAATTATAGCTCCCCCTGCGGGGTTCCACTGAAGGTTTGGGAAGCACCCGGGAGGCTGTCGAGATTGGAGGATGTATAGGGTTTCCATCTGCGCTGTGTGCACAGCGGGGACAAATGTCCTGATCCAGCAGGAGACCCACAGAGCCCGTCTGGGTTCCTCAGGGAAAGCACGTGGAGCAGGGAGGGGCGGGGGCCCCACCCACCTACCTCGGACACCTCAGCCACCGTTTCCTCCACTACCTCTGTCTCATCAGGCAGGGCTTCCTGCTGCTGCTGGGAAGAGAAAATGGGGTTCAGAGAGGTCAAGGCCAAGGCCAAGGCCAGCTTCCCCTCTGCGCTGCCTCCGGCCTGGAGCACTGAAGCTGGGAGCAGCTCATTGGAGATTTCCAAGGCCGTGCCTCAGAGACCGGCCCGGGTAGGACAACCTGGCAAAGGAGAAGCCAGACACGGACCCCATGGCGCACCGAGCGCCTCCTGGTCATGCCAGCTATCTGAAGTCTCTGTATAGCTTTGGTTTGGAACGCATTCCCACTGCTTCGACTCCAATAAAGTCTGCAAACCACAGGGGCAGAGCACCGCCTCTCATGGCAGATGGGGAAGCAGACCCCGAGGGGAAGGAGGGCACCGTGGATCTGCACAGATGTCACTCTCTTCCCCACAAATGTGATATGATGTGATGATTATTAGGCAATTCCTTCTTGCCATGTCAGCTTGGAGTAGGCAGAAACAAGATAACATGACTTGGAGACCGCCAGCTGGCTGGGGCTGCTTCTAAAAAGAATGTTAACCTTGTCAAAATGTTTGCCAAAATCTACCCGCCCGATCAGGATCGCCAGGGTCTGCCCTCACTCATGACGAGAGGATAAGGGAGTCCCGGGTTGAAAGAAGCTGTTCTTTCTGCCTGCCCACCTTTCTCCATCCCTCCCCTGGCCAAGGCTTCCCCTGTAGCTTTAGACAACCACCCTGGCCCTCTGCATGCAGTTCTCGAAGGGACTGTGTCAGTCAAGGGGCCCCGCAGCCCCCTGGCCAGGACAGGCCCAGGACCCGAGCTCGGCCAGACTGGCGCTCCTCTTTTTTTTTTCCCATTCATAATCTTCTTGGCACATTCTCCCAAAAAGTGAAAACTGTTGGAGCAGATCTCAGATGGCAGCCTCTCCAAGACTGTCCATCAGTTCTTACCTCCCAGGTCCTGGAACTTCCTTTTTCTACTCCTCCCCAAGGCCTTTGATTTTATAATCTACTTCTGTATCCTTTCTCCCCCTAATTTAGTCAGATTGCCGTCTATTGCTTGCAACCAAAGAGCTCTCACCGATTCGGAAACTGACCCACCCCCTCCTTGTGGCTCGACTCTCTTCTAAATCATCCCCTCAGCACCGCTCCCCTCAGCTAGAACTGCTCATGTGGCACGGTGGTCTCCGCCTTTTAAAGCAATCCTGTCTGCTTCTGAGAAACTGACCGCTAAAAAGCTCATCTCATCACACGGACATCTCTTTTCTCCGGAATCTCCACTAGTGGTCCTCATTGCAAGTTTTATCCTGAGCCTATTTAAAAAATCTTTTTAAAATATAAAACAAATAACTTGAGATGGGGAAGTGCCTGTGCCCTCTGAGCATCCAGGCTGGCAGGTTCGATGGCCCTGAGCTGGTGGCGGGAGGTGAGACCAAGCAGAGATGATCTTTAGTTACTTACAGGGGCTGCCAAGGCCCGGCCGGCCAGGCAGAGGAGAAAGAAGACCCACGCCTTCATGGTGCTGGGAACCCTGCGGAGAGAGATTTCAGTGAGGAGGAGGCCTCTGATGGAGGTTCTTTCTGTTGCTGAATTCCAGTGACATACAAGATAATTTGTTATTATTTTTTTAAGTCTTTATTTATTGATTTTCAGAGAGAGGAGAGAGAGAAACACAGGCTGACGCTCTAACCAACTGAGCTACCCGGCCAGGCCTACGAGATAATTTTGGATGTACATGTTATATGATAGCGAAAGACGTGGAGAAAGCTGCTTCTACTCAGTTCTCTTTCCACGCTGATTACATGGGAACGTCTTAGTTGATGCTGAGGCACCTTTAGCACCTAACACTCATCTACCTTCCTTTTGACCAGAGAGCAGGCCCTGGCTCAGAGCCTCCACAGGAAACTATGTCCAGCTAGAATTCAACAAAGTCGTTTTGTCTTCTTTGTATTTATTTTTATAGCTTCCTTCTACTGATGACAACGGTACACAGATTTTTCCATTTATAGTAATGATACAAAGTCTCCCTTCTCATTACATTTATTTTAAGTTTTTAAAAGGTGATCAGGAAGATGATTGGCCAGTTTGAACAATGCTGAGCCAGATCCTGTCCAAGGGACCTTCAGTCCTGCAGTTCTAGAATTAGTCTCCTGTCTCCTCCTCCTCCTCTCCCTCTTCCTCCCCCTCACTTCCTCCCCCCCCCCCCTTTCCCTCTGCAATGGGAGAAGTTAGCAGGCAGCAACCTCTTGCCAATTTGAGACAATGAGATCTACACTGTAAAACAAAGAACAATAGTCTTGGGCCTGTGGAATGTGAGGGTGGCCGCACTCTTCTCCGTTCTCCCCAGAACGGGCAGCTTGTCTCTGGATCCTGTAGGGAAGCTGACCAAATGCGAACATGTGCTGCGTGTTCTCTTCCCCCTTCACAGCTGAAGGGTGTGCTTTGGATCTGGGAAGTTCTCCTGCCCTGGTCGCTGCTAAGACCTCACCCCTTCGATGCTGAACTCTTGACTCCTGTGACTGGTAGGATCTGGAAGCAGGACCCCCTCCGGCGATTCCGTGCCAGCTGTGCCACCCCTAACAGCGGGTCCTTGGTGAAGACATTTTGTTTCTTGTTCTCACTAAACGTGCTTCCATTTTCAAACTCTTCCTTAGACTGATCTAAATTCGCCTCCGCCAGGCTTTGCCTGGTCTACTCTCTTCCCCCTCCTGTGGCCAAACAGAGCAAGCACAGCCCCTCAGCCCCGAGCCGCTCTTGGGCAAGGGGAGCAGTTGCCCTGTCTTCCTCTGCCGTCCCCCCAAACCTCCAGATCAGGCTGACCATCCCTGGTTCCTTCCAAGGCCTCTCAGCTGGCCAAGCACCTTGGGGGTGTGGAAAAACCACTCGGCTTGGAATGAAATTCCAGGGGTTCTTATTCTACCCCGATGGTGTTTTGGTGAGTTGGCAAAGTCCTTCATCCTCTCTCGGCCTTGTTGCCCACTTCCTTCAACTGAGAGAGTTGGACTAGGTGAGCTTGGAGGTGGCAACTAGGCCCTTACAATGCCACAGGCACACGCTGGCTTGGTACCCAGCGTCAGCTCCGGCACCAGCATCTTCACTTGGACTCGAGGACAGTATGTGAGTCGCAGAAGCAGGCAGGAGAGAGCAGAGTCCCTAACGCTCCTTCGTTGGATTAAAATAAACACAAATCTCACCTCCTATTTCCTGGGGTGTGCGTAATAGAAAACTAACAGAAACGTAAAGGCATCGGCCTGGGGCCTTGGCTCTGCTTCCCCATGGCCCCGACTCCCAGGGAAGTCCCGTCTTCCCTTTCCAGGCAGTTTTGGGAGCATTCCCCCGGCACACAGTGTAGGCTTGTTCCTCCAGGCCTAGAGGTGGAAAATCTCCCTTCTTGCCTTCCTATTTGGAAGACACAAGTCAAACACCTCCTGCATGTGGCTTCTGACGGACGGAGCAGGAGAGAAAGTGTCAATGAGGGACTTGTCTGAGCTGTCTGAAGTTGAAGGCCACCGTGAGACTGTGGCTAGGGCAAAAAAGGCACCGTTTCTGGGCTCCAGTGACAGAGGGGTGCGGTCACTGGAGACAGCTCAGCCAGGGCTGGAAATGCAATAAGCTCGGGTTGGAGAGGCAGGAAGACTGGTCTCCAGAGTCCGTGTCCTTCATCTGAGTGGAGGAACCCTGCTGCCTCTCCGACCAGAGAAGGGCTGTGGGACCTGTCCTGCCTCATCACCTCCTGCACTTTCCCAGCGGCACGCTCACCCTTTCTGCCTCCTCCGTCCCCGGCTTCGCAGCCAGAAGAGAAAAGGATTCTAAATCCTACCGTGCTTTATAGTAAAGGCCTCACTTACACGCTGTCCCCTCAGAGCCTCCGACACACGGCAGGCAGACAGGTATGGGAGGGTCCTAGGCCCACTTTCCTAGTGGGGAGTCTGCGGTTGAGAGAGAGGAAGTCATGTAACATCCAGGTCATGGAATTGGATGGGCCTAATAGGGGTGATGTTCCAAGACTGGCGTAAAGGTGGGGGAGGAATTCAGACAGTGAAAGCATTAAGAAAAGGACCCAGCCTGGCCACAGTGGCTCAGTGGTTGAGCGTTGACCTATGAACCATGAGGTCACCGGTTCAGTCCCCAGTAGGGGGTGTGCAGGAGGCAGCCGATCAATGATTCTCTCTCATCATGGATGTTTCTCTCTCTCTCTCTCTCTCTCTCTCTCTCTCTCTCTCTCTCTCTTCCTCTCTGAAATCAATAAAAATATATTTAAAAAAAGAAAAGGACCCACAATCTTGGAGGTCGAGTTGTTTTCCAAATGTTGGGTCCCGCCCTGCGCCACATCACCAGTCCCAGGCAATGGGACCGAGGGAAGGGGAGCAGCCGGGCTGTTCTTGTTAATGCACAGCCGCACACCCTGCAGAGCCATGCAGTCCACCTCCGAGGTTCTCTAAGGCACCGCTGGCCAACGAGGCCAGGCGCCCATCCCGCAGAGTTCATTTGGTGCCACAGTAACCTCAGCAAGGTCAGGACACAGGGTCCAACCCGACATTCAGCTTCTCAGCTGTGCACACCTCCTTTGCTAATCAAACCGAGGCCTGGTGAAAACGTAAACACCCTCATATAAATGGCCAGTAGTCAATGAAAACTCCCTTCTGTGCGTCTCTTGAGTTTGTGATGATGCCTCTGTTCATCTTTTCACAATCCAGCATCCCACTGGGGCCTCATGGCCTGTCTTTCTACCCTATGGCCCAGGCGAGGGAACTGAGGCCCAGGGCGGGAAGGACCTGCCAAGAGCCCCTGGTAGTGAGTGGCGGGGCTGAATGAGGACCCACGGCCCCACTGCACCACTGGCTGCTCTCCACCTCAGTTTCCCTTGGCGGCCGCTCCCTCCCGGGTGTTCACCTGAATGGGGCCCAGCTGGGCTCTGAACTGGCCGAGGTGCAAGGAGGAAAGGTGGCCCAGGCCAGGAGAGGCAGAGGAGGTGTGTTTCCCTTGGCTGGGTGGTCACCAAATGCAGACACCGCTCCCCCCACCCCACCGCGGCCGCCACCTCCTGTTCGGTACATCAAGTCCCTTCCTTTGCCTTTATTTGCTCTGGAGATGGCTGAGAACCCGACCCTGGCTGCCAGCAGGACCTGAGGCTGAGGTCACTTCTCTCTTTGAAAGGACTCTGGGGATGGAAAAGTACAGCCAGCCCCCCAGTTCATCTCCCTCGCACATAAAGGGCTTCCTCCGGGTCTCCCTGGACACCGAAAAGTTGCTGAACGTCAGAACTGGGGGAAATCTCAGAATCATAGGATTTTGGAGATGGAATGTACAGGTTCAAATCCTGGCTCTGCTACTTAGCAGTTGCGTGACCTTCGAAGAGTGACCTTCACTCTCTGGGCCTCAATTCACTTCTCCATCCGTAGAACGGAAGTAACTCACCTACCTTGGAAAACTCCCGGGGGATACACATGAGGGAGTCCATTGCTTAATGTCATCTGGAAGAGCATCTTAAAACCCAAGGATCCCAGAATCGCCATCCCCCTCAAGAATCCAGGGCAGGAATCCCAGCTCTTTGTGGCCCAGGGAGAAAGGCAGTCAGGGTGGAACAAAGGAGACATTGCTCCTCGGGGTCCAGGGGAAGCCAGCCCCGCCTCCAGGCTGGCCTCTTAGTTCTGCTGCTGACGCAAAATGAGCATCTCGCTCCCACTGTTTGGCTTGGAAACAAGGCTTCCGAAAAAGCACGTTCATGGTAAACAAGCCCAAAGAGAGGAAAACAAGTCGAGAGGCTAAAAAGGAACCCGTGAGCCAGGCCTGCCAGGGAGCTGGGACTTGGAAAGAGAGCCGAGCCACGCCAGAGAGGCGCCACAGCGGCCCGTGAGGCCACACTGGCACTCACAGGCCAGGGAGCCGCACAGCCACTGGAGGCGACGTGAAAGCCGGGAGTCCTGAGATCGAGTCTTGGCGATGTGGCCCAGCAAACTTAGGGAAGGCTGCTCTATGCTCTGGACCTCACCTACCCACTCATCTGCACAATGAGGAGGTTGTTTAGGTCAGTGGTGTTCAGAATTATGGTTGCCAGGGAGCCCTTCCTCTCAGCGACAGCTTCTGCTGAAGTCCAACATAGGAAACAGCTAAAACCCTTTTGCATTTGTTGAAACATGTGAATGTATTATCTATTCACTAAATCAGCTTGAAATTAGAAAACAAAAGCCAGTAAAAGTGGAGTGGAGACAGAGCCGGAAGCCCTGCACACTCGGACACGCCTGAGGTGCCTTGGAGCGTCTCTGGGTGCCTATGAACACAGTTTGAACACCCTGGGCAAGGTGGTCCCTAAGGTTCTTGACTTCTGAGTCAACTCAGGCAGCGGGTTAGGAATATCACCTCTCCCACCTTGCCCTCAACTCCGCTTCCACTCCTAATATTTCTTGCTGGAAGGGAAGAAGGCAGGGAAATTTTTAGGGTGTGATGGGTGCTCAAGCTTAGGATTGAAGAGGTTCTGGAGCAACTCAGAAATAGGCCCGGAGTTTGAGCCTGGAAATCAGGCGTCTACCCTGCCACGTTTCACCGTGGTTAGGAGGAGCCCAGGGGTGGAGCTTCAGGCTCTGCTCCTTGGCTCCCCCTAGGGGCCACTGCTGTATCCCTGTGACCACAACTGGAGGGGATGAGAAATAACATCCAAATGTCCAGTCCTAAAGATGGCAAATACGTGGCATATAGGCCTCCACCTGCTCCTCCTGTGCATGTGGCAGACATTACTAATCAATGATATGACCTTTCCCCCTGAAGTCCAGAGTGGCATCTGAATCCTGAACAGTTTTCTGGCAGCCACTACCCATGGCTTGTGAATTTCATAAGCCCTGTGATGAAACCTCTTTGTCATGTTTCTGGTCTTAGCAACAGAACCCTTGAGGATCAGAGAGGGAAAACAGCTCACTCCAGGTCACACAGCAAGCGGGTGGCTGGGCTAAACTTCCAGATGTTAACCTTGTTTGGTTTTGTTTCTTTTTTCATCTGGTCAGTCTGGAATCCTGATGCCACAACTAACACAAGATGATTCAGAGGGATCTCCTGATGAGGGAGGTTAATACCAAGCTTCTGAAAGGACCCAGGTCCAGAGAGAGTTTGTATCCCATCCATATTGCCCCTCCAGACTCCAGGCTCTATGGCTTGAAGAGTGAGGGCAGAGTTAAATTCCTGTCTAAGACACCTCCTCCTGGGTGAAGAGGAGGCTGCTTTTCTAAATAATTGTGTCAAGTCACTGCTTGCTGACTCTGGCCCTGCTCAGCCCGGCCGTCCCTGATTCAGGACTGGGGTTGGGAGTCAGGCTCTGTCATGTAGAGAAAAGGTAGCTTCCTGAATCCCCCTGGTCAGTGAAAGCTCAGGAGCTCCAGCCTCCCTCCCTCTCTCCTTTAAAGACAGAGGCTGGGGAGGGAGTCAGCCGGAAGCAAAAAGCAGCTGCCGATTAGCCACATTGCCGGGCTGCCCCAGTGACAACGCCGTGGGGGCTGGGATAGGCCATGGCAGGCAGCAAAGGAGAGGAGATACTGCTCATTATCCAAGGGGCTTGTTGCCTAGAGGGAGGTGTGTAGACGTGATAACACTGATCAGATGAAAAACAGGAAAAAAGCAAGGTGAACATCTGGATATTTCCAAATATCTGGAAGGTTGGCTCAGACACTTTGCTGTGTGACCTTGAGTGAGTTATTTCCCTTGCTAGTTATTTCTCTACCTGGGAAATAAAACAGTGATCTGGTGCTGTATGTATGTATGTGTATAACGTGTCTATCTTCCCATCATGCCCTATACTTGTGTCTGGCTGCGCACATCTGTATGTGGCTGCAAATGGCAGTTGTGTTTGCACGCCTGCCAGCGTGTCTGTGTAAGTTTCCTATGGTCTGGGGACTTCTGTGTGAAGCTGCCCCTGTGTGCCTGTGTGTGTGTCTACCTGACTCAGCGTCTGTCTGTTTCGGCCTGTCCAGGTGAGGGTAGAGTTTGCATATGCATCAGGATATTTACCTGGAACTTGTCTGTGAGTCAAGGTATCAGGGATTTGGGTGCATGATCTCTGGGTTTGCTCATGTATCGATCGGCATTTATTTTTAGCTGTGCCAATAGGTGCCTATTGATGAAATAATCGGTATACTCTGCATCCTTGTGTGCGTGTGTCTGTCCCTGTTTATCTCTGCATACTTAGCTACCTATCTAAATAACACCCAAAAACAAACATTCTCCTATTTATGTCACATCCTCAGCGCCTGCCTTTCTCCCACCATCTTTCCTATTTATAGCTTGTTTTCAGCAAGAAAAGCTGCTCTTGTGAATAGCGAGCCCCAGTCATACTATTGGCTGACAAGTCTCTACAGATGGATAAAGATTTTATCAGGATTGTTATGCAACCCAAGATGCTATGGCCCCTCCTCTGTTGTTTCCTTTTCAACTTTGGGAACAGGGGGTGTTAAAAATGTAGGCCAGCTCTTCCTTCTAATGAAGGCAGCATCTTAGATTTCGTTTTGCAGGACTTCAGAGCAGGAAGGGCTACTAGAGACCATCTAGGCTAGATTTCCCATTTAACAGATTGAGAAACGGAGGCCAAGGGATGGGAAGGATCTTTCCCAATGTCACTCTCTGTGAGTTAGGACCCACCCCTGCTGGTGCCTGGACCAGTGCTCGGTCAGCACTGGAGGATACAATACTCTTGGGAAATACTCAAGAAGAGGCCCAAATCACAATGAATCTAAATAGTGTATTTTTAATATGACTGTCTGCACTTTTAGTAAAGGGAAGTTATATACAACCCCCAGGATGATGGAGCTGCCACACAAAAAAATAAAAGCTGGGGACGATTTCACCAACCCTTTGGATGCCATAAATCCATCAGTTCTAAAAACCCATGCAGTAGGTGGGGGGCCACATTTTAGCAAGTGCTTCCCTGCGCCGTATCCCGTCTCGCCCACATAATTTCCCTGTCAGGTGGCTGTTGCTACTGCTCTTTAACCGAGGAGGAAACGGGGGCTCAGAAAGGAGAAGTTATCATTAGTTCAAGGTCAAATGGCATCTTCTGGACAAAGGTGGAACTAAAACTCAGGTCTTCAAGACCCTGTCTGGGAAGCGTATCACAGCCCCATAGCTGCCCTGGGGTCCTGGGAGAGCAGCAGGGCAGGGCCTCAGCCTGCTTTTTTAGTTTTGGGGTCGCAGTGGAGTGGGGGACGTTTAGACTGAGCCTGATGTACTCTTGAGTGTTCCCAGCATCCCCTCCCAGCCAGCAGGCAGAGACCCTGAAAGAGGTTACCGTGGCAACTCGCATTCCTCCCACAGTGAGTCAGGCAGAGAAGAGCCTTTCAGTGGGTGGGACTTGGAGAAAGTTTCAAAAGTTGATTCCTTCTCCAAGCACCCCCCCCCCTTCCACCCCACCCTCCCTCCCTCCCTCTGCTCCAGGCTTTGTCGATGTGGCAGCTGATGGCTGAGTTAACTCTCTCTTCCCCCAACCATTTCTATTTCAAACTGTTTCATCCTCCTGCAAATATAGATGAGCTCCCAGTCTCCATCCACTCCACCTCCCACACCATGCCCTCTGGCTATTTTGGAGGCCGTGCGTCCATCTG
>NW_005871104.1:6172430-6175867 GCF_000147115.1 Myotis lucifugus | reverse complement strand
CACACACACACACACACACACTGCTGCCCAGTGTTTTAAGGGGCTTGCAGATGCCTTGAAGCCCATTCACAGGCGACTCTGTGGATCCCAGTGTAAGAGACCTTCCTTTGAGAGTCTCACAGGATGTCAGGTGCCCCACAGCCCCTCAAGGCCAACCCTTACTTTACAGACAGGGACACTAAGTCCAGAGGAGTCACTTACCCACGATCACACACAGAATGTGTGCCTAACGTCTGCCATTCTGCTTCCGATGAGCTTCTCACGCTACCATGGGCACTTGGGGTGTATAAACACTCAACCCTAGAGTGTGGCTGATGAGAACATTGTCTCTCTGTGTTCTGTGCAGAATACTGTCCTCTCCGGGGGAAATGTGTGCCTCTCTGTGCGCTTCTGGGCAGACTGGGCTTCCTGGAAGACCTGCCTCAGGCCAGGGCCCCTTTTCTCTCGGTGCCCCCAGGACTCAGGAAGCCCACCCCTCAACCAGCCAGCAGGGCCAGACCTAACACCCTGGAGGCGAAGCACTGGTCCTCCTAGGGTTTGGACTTCTCAAAGCCGGGAGGTGTGGAAAGACTGCCCTGGAACCTTCTCGGTCTTGCCTTTTCCCTTTCCCCTTCTCAGCACATCTCCCCACCCCCCACCCCCTCACCCACACACACACCCAGCAGCCTACCTTAGGCCCAGCACCCTGGCTGGACCATATCAGTTGCCTGAGTCTTCAGATCTAGACTCTCTAAGCGCCACTGCTAGTGGTTGTCTGTGTTTACACCCCAGGAGCCCAGGGTGGGAGCAATGCCCAGCCCAAGACACAGGGCCTCTGGAATCAGTGTCTGTGTCTGGGGGTGGGGATGTGGATAAGGGAGAATTCAAGGAAACGGGAGCCTTCCGGAAGGTGCTAATTAAAGATAAAATCCCCCACCCCACCCCCTTAGCCTTCTGGAGATTAGTTTATTGTTCATGCAAAGTCCCTTTTAGAAAACAGAGCCCCTGACCAAGACCCAAGTCCAGGAAGTTTCTTCCCCTGGAACGGGGAGCCGGGCAGACCCTGGCTGCCGGCCGGTCCCCTCTGCAGCTGCGACCAGATCAGATTCCCAGGGAAGGAGGCGGCTGCCACATTTGCAAAGGGAGCAAAGGGGACAGGCAGGCAGCCTCTCAAACCAGAGCCACACAGAGTGGCGACCCCCTCCAGGACACAGTGAGATTATTTCCTGCAAACCTGGAAGTTACACTGATTGCACCTGAAAAGCAACAGGCTTTTCAGGGAGTCCGTGTAGCCCCTGCCCTCAGGGGAGCCCAAAGGAGATGCGCACCCCCTTCTCCGACCCAGATCCCTAGCACAGCTTCCCCTCCCTGTGCAGACACTGGAGGGGTGAACGGGGTGTCGGATGTAGAAGGGAGAGGCAGGGGAGGGTCGTGCATACCTCAGTGGCAGGCAGGCAGGCAGCAGGCTGAGTGCGCTCCGGCAGTCTGAAGGTCTGCGGGAATGTGGAGGGGTTTAGAGCGGGGCAACAGGAAACCACCCAGAGCTCGGGGCTGGGGAGGTCCCTCCCTCTCCTCTGTCTCCTCCTTCCCCCGCCCCTACCCCCACCCCCAGCCAAAGCTGTCTCTGTCTCCCATTTCTCTCTTCCTCTCCTTGTGGTGGGCTGTCCTGGCCAGACTTCCCAACGCCGCCGCCTGCCTCCTGGGTTCTGGGGCTGCTGCCTAAACGGACTCACCGAGTGCCAGGGCTGGAAGGGCCTCAGGAGTCACCTAGAACAGCCTCCCCGTTGTTCAAAGGGGAACCGAGGCCGGGAGGGGGCAAGGGATTGCCCAAGGGCCCCCAGGGGCAGAACCAAGGCCAAGTGTCTTGATTTTATGACAACAATCTTCACACGAGCCCAACATCAGGCCATGCCGAGAAGGGCAAAGCAATTTAAAGGCCTTGTGTCTGCGACAAAGGCAAAGCCAGGAGGACTGGCCTCTGTACAGACAGGAGAAGCTGCCAGTGGTGGCATCCTCGCTGAGGATTTGGTATATGGTCTAAAAAAAAAAATCACTGTTAACTCTAGTTACATCACAAATAGACACATGAGAGGTTGGCTTTCTAGCTGGGAGATCTGTGTCATCAATATAGAACAGATAAGGTGATCGATGGTATTGAAAATAACCAGAGAAGTAACAGTAGCCAAGGTTCTCTGAGGCCTGAATGATCTTCACAGCAACTCTTTGACCTGGGTATTGTTATGATGCCCGTTTTACTGATAAGGAAACAGAGGCTCAAAGAGTGTAGGTCACTTGCCCAAGACCACCTGGCAGGCTGGTTCCACATTCAGCGTGATTCAGACTGATGCTCCATGAACTTCTCAGTGCTTTCGGTCCTGGTTGGAGGAACAAGAATGACTATCTGGTCCTTGTCCTCCAGAAGCTTTGGGTCTTGCTGAGAGGACATGCCCTATGGATACATGAGTGGGACAGACTCTGAGGTGGATCCATGGGGGCTCATGGCAGGGATGCCAGGGAGGAGCGGGCAGAGAAGGCTTCCTGGAAGAGGTGGATCTTGAAGCATGGACTGGGTTTGAATAACATACAAAGGGAGAAGGCGGAGAACATTCTCATAAGCGTCTGCACCACGTGGCCTCCTCGCCTCCTCACTGTCCTCCTTGCTCACTCTACTTCAGTCCCACTAGCTTCCTTTTAGTTCCTCAGCAGCCCCAACGTTACTCCCACCCCAGGATCTTTGCACTTGCTCTCACCTCTATTCTTCCATCTGACTTTCCTGTGCCTCCAGTTTTCTCATCCTTCCAGCCTCTGTCCTGATGTCATCTAAGAGAGGGCCTTCCTGACCACCCAACTTAAATCAGCCTCCTTCCCTCTCTCACTGGCATAGTGCCTCACCTGATGCTGTTTTATCTGCTTCCTCGAACTTGTCACAATGAGGAACGCTCCCCGTGAGACGGAAGCTCCATGAGAGCTGGGGCTTCACGTGCCTTGCTCACAGCAGTGCTCCGGTGTCCAGAACAGTGGCCGACACAAGGTTGGCTCGAATCAATAAGGGCATTGTCTTCTGATAGGGCTCCAGCCTGGAATCGTGCTGAACGCTGGGCTTCAGAGATCCTCAAACCTACAAAAATTGGATGGAAATTTTGGGCATCTGTGCGTTTTTCTGCAGAGAAGGTCCCTGGCTTTTTCCAGGTCCTCAAAGGGACTAGTCAGAAATCCCAGGAAGGATCTGCTCTGGGTGACCACCAAGGCCCCTCC
The DNA here is from genome assembly GCF_000147115.1 of Myotis lucifugus. Taxonomy (NCBI): domain Eukaryota; kingdom Metazoa; phylum Chordata; class Mammalia; order Chiroptera; family Vespertilionidae; genus Myotis; species Myotis lucifugus. Next base: position 6,172,633 of record NW_005871104.1, on the reverse strand, counting down.
CTGGTCCAAAGCCAGAGCTAATGATGCTCTGCTTGGCTGTCCACACAGGGTGCTGGCAGATTCCTCAGAGATCTGTTTTGCCATCTGAACAGATGTATATTTTTATAGGATTGGTTGCTATAGCTTCCAGGCATCGCGGGGACTAAAATTAACTGAAACTTTGTGTTTTCTGCATAAACTAAGATAATGCATTCTGTTGAAAA
>NW_005871104.1:6133256-6171971 GCF_000147115.1 Myotis lucifugus | reverse complement strand
GGGTGGGGCTTAGAACCTCTATTGTAGATATGGGGAAACTGAGGCCCCAATCACCCAGGGCTCAACACCAGGTCTCCTCACTCCTGGCTAAGAGGCAGATTCTCAACCCCACTGGGAACCTGCTTGTCTTTCTGCTGGGTGACTCGCGTCTGTCACCTGGACCCCCTGATGGACCGTCTCTGGGAGCTGGACTGGGGCCAGGTGGGCCACCAGTTTCCCTGTGAGAGCAGGAATACCTGGACAGGGAGCGAGACATCTGAACTCTGGAAAGAGACCAGTGAGGCTGTTGATTTGGCTTCTGGCAAAAAGGAAAGCAACCAGGCAGAAAGTTAAATAAATAAAGCAGTGCCAGGAACCATCCCCTAAGGCCATACATTAGAAACTGTCATGAGCTCATTGGTGCAGCTCTCCGGGCCATAAATCCTGAGTGGACCTCACAGGTTAAAAACAACAACAAATTTTGCATGTGGGAACTTGATGGCCTGTTGAAACGATTATGACTAAGCTGGGAAGAGAAATAATATCCAATATTATTGAGCAGACACTGGGCAAAACACAGTATACTTATTATCTTAATTAATCTTCACTTAATATGTAAACGTAGGTAGTATGTTAGCTTCCCGTTATTGCTATAATAAATTACCACAAACTTGGTGACTGAAAGTGGACATTTATTCCTTTAGTTCTGGAGGTCAGACGTCCGCACATGAAGGAGTTGGCAGACTGTGCTCCTCCTTCAGGAGGCTTGAGGGGAGAATCAGTTTCCTGGCCTTTTCTCGCTTTCCGAGGCCACCTGTATTCCTTGGTTCACGGCCTCTTCCTCCGTCTTCTAAGCACGTCACTCCAGCCTCTGCTTCCATCATCACATTTCCTTGTCCACTTTACCCTCTTGCCTCCCTCTTATACTCTTGTATAGGGACCCATCTGGATAATCTGGGGGAATCTTCCCATCTCAAAATCCTTAACTTGCCCCGGCCAGTTTGGCTCAGTGGATACAGCATCTCACTGCAGACTGAAGGGTTCCAGATTTGATTCCGGTCAAGGGCATGTACCTCGCTTGCAAGCTCAATCCCATGGGAGGCAACCAATTGATGTGTCTCTCTCACATTGATGTTTCTCTCTCTGTGTCTCTCCCCCTCCCTTCCACTCTCTAAAAATCAATGGACAAATATCCTTGGGTGAGGATTAAAAAAAAAAAAAAAGATTCCTTAACTTAATCTGCAAAGTTCTCTTTGCCATCTAAGGTAATATATTTGTGGTTATGAGGGTTTAGGATGCAGACATCTTGGGGGGGTGCTTTTTTGGGTCTACCATAGGTAGGTACAATTCCCATTCCCATTAAAAAAATTTGTTAATATTTTTATTGATTTCAGAGAGGAAAGGAGAGAGAGTGACAGAAACATCAATGATGAGAGAGAATCATTGATCGGCTGCCTCCTGAACGTCTCACACTGGGGATTGAGCCCACAACCTGGGCATATACCCTAAATGGGAATCAAACTGTGACCTCCTGGTTCATAGGTCGATGCTCAATCACTGAGTCATGCCGGCCGGGCCCATTCCCATTTTATTATTATTATTTTTAAAAAATATATATTTTTTATTGATTTTTTACAGAGAGGAAGGGAGAGGGATAGAGAGTTAGAAACATTGATGAGAGAAACATCGATCAGCTGCCTCCTGCACACTTCCTACTGGGTATGTGCCCGCAACGAAGGTACATGCCCTTGGCTGGAATCGAATCTGGGACCCTTGAGTCCGCAGGCCGACACTCTATCCACTGAGCCAAAATGGGTTCGAGCCCATTTTATTAATTTTTTTAAAATATATTTTTATTGATTTCACAGAGGAAAAGAGAGAGAGAGAGAGAGAGAGAGAGAGAGAGAGAGAAACATCAATGATGAGAGAGAATCATTGATCGGTTTCTTCCTGTATGCCCCACACTGAGGATCAAGCCCGCAACCCAGGCACATGCCCTGACCAGGAATCAAACCATGACCTTCTGGTTCATAGGTCGATGCTTAACCACTGAGTCATACCAGCTGAGTCCCATTCCCATTTTAAAGAGAATACAGAGGTTCAGAGAACTAAATAACTTGCTCAAAGTCCCGTATTGGTGAAGCCAGGAATCCACACGAGTAGCTCAACTCCATCCACATACACACACACACACACACACACACACTTATTGCTTCCCTGTGCATACCTCTGCTTCTGCCACACTCTTGATAAGGCTGCCCTTCTTCCCCATCTGCCCCAACCCTACCCATCCTCCAATCCAGGCTGAATTTCTATCCTCTCAAAGCTTCGAGCTGATAGGGCCCTTGGGCCCTACCCAGTTATACACCTTTTTTGTACGGCTGGGAAAATTGAGGATCTTAGAGCCAAGGTCACAGTGTGGACAGCTAGGCCTGGAGCCCTGGTCTCCCAGCTCCAGCTCTAGCTGCCCCTAGCCTGTGGAGGCAGGAACTGGACTGGCTGGTCCCTTTAGGCTGACGATTATGTATCAAAACTCTGAAATGTACCCTTTGTATGTTTGGCTCAAAGTCAAGGCTGCCAAGCTAAGAAGACTGGGGTATAGAGACTGGCTCAGCCTGTTGTCTTATTACTGTATCTTTCCCCAGGGGGGCCCTCCCATTGGCTGAAGGGCACAAAGACCTCATTGTCTTCTGGCCGTTGGTCCCCTGGGCAGAGTGGCCACTGACCAGGGCAAGGCCAAACAGAGAGGAGGATGAAATTTCACTGCAGTTCCCTCCCACTCGCAGTTCTCCCATTGAGTAGTTTCAGATTGTGCCCTCAGCTTGTTACAGTTCACAAAGGACTTTTAGACCCATAATCTTATTGAATGGCACAGTTAGTCCATCAGGTAGAAAAGTCAGGATTCACCGAGTGCATTTTGGGCTTGAGTCGACAGTGTCCCTGGGGAACTTGCCCAAGGTCACCCAGCTGGCCCACGTGGATCGGAAATGGAAAGTCCAAACTCAACATTTAGTCCAAGACTCTTCCCACTGTATTCGCTTCCTCCATCCAGGTTCCAGAGAGAGTTTGCCAAGGCATCTTCTCACGGAGCCCCCTTCTGCACTGAGATGACGAATGGTTTATAATGTGTTGGTCACTCTTTCTCGTGTTGACGTAAACCTACCCAAAGCGATGCTTTGGTTTGAGTTCTGAGTTCAGTTCTGCCCTCAGTAGGGTCTGTGCAAATAGGCTCTGCCTATAGTCTGTTGTTAGCAGCTTACCTCTCCCTTCCACCTTTTTTCTTACCTGTAAAATGAGCATGATTATCATTCTTGACTCTCCTGGGTATAAAGTCAGTGTAAAATTCAAGTGAGCATGCGTTTTAGAGAATCAGTAAACACAAGACCAAAGTTCAAAGGCTCAGCTTTGGAATCTGATTTCTGGGAATGGGTCCTGCAGCGAGTTATTTAATTCTGGAAAACTCGGTGCATCTCATTGAACCTCCAGCCTCAGTTTCCTCAAGTATAAAGTGTAACCTTCCACTTTAGGTTCTTGAGAGGATTAAATGAGATCATATGTATAATGCATTTGGCTTACTGTTGCATATTATGACATAATCTACCAATGTTGGCTATCTTATCATTAGATCATTAAATCATTGGATGTTACTCAAAGCGTATTCCACAAATATGAGTCCTCAGAAAAAAAGGGGGACCCTAGGTTCAAGTGAGTCCGGTTAATGTGGCGTTTATCACCTTCCTCATGGATATATATTCCTGAGGGATATGAAAACATTAAAGGCTCGGAAAAGTTCTGTAGAAAAGAGACTTGATTAACCCCAATTAACTGTTACCGACCCTCCATTTTATGAGCTTCTGCATTCATCCTACATAACCTACATTCCGTGAAAAACTCTTTGGGAAATGTTTATTTGATCCAACGCCCTTGTCTAGGAAGGTGAAGTAACTTGTCCTGGGTCACCTGGGACGGTAGTGGCAGAGCTGAGATTTGACCCAAGATAATGAATTCTTTGGCCTATTGCTCCGAGAAAACACCTTCTGCTGTTGGTGTGGAAACACACTCCTAAGAGTTGAAGGTTTTTTGTTTTTTTGTTAAATATATATTTTATTGATTTTTTACAGAGAGGAAGGGAGAGAGAAAGAGAGTTAGAAACATCGATGAGAGAGAAACATCAATCAGCTGCCTCCTGCACGTGCCTGCAACCCAGGTACATGCCCTTGATCGGAATCGAACCTGGGACCCTTCAGTCCGCAGGCCGACGCTCTATCCACTGAGCCAAACCGGTTTTGGCGAGTTGAAGGTTTATATTGCAGGCTTCATAGCCTTTAGCCTTTCTCTGGGGTTCTATATCTCTGACTGAGGGTGCAGCGCTCCCTCTGGCCTGGCCTGAACTGTCTCTCGCAGCCCTGGGCAGGGTTGGAGGAGCTCAGCGATGGATTGGTTCTGTCTCCTCTCATCCTGGCTCTGTAATACTGCAGCTGCTGGTCCTGGTCCAGGGAACACTCACACGCAGGCACCAATTTTCTTCTGAAACCCCACACGCCCGGATATCTTTTCTGAAGGAGGGGAAAGCCCCAATGACCCACCCCTACGATGTGGCAGCTCTTACTTGTCCCCTGACGTGGCCCACAAACCAAACCTCTCTTCAGTTTTAGCAGCTGTGGAACCAGAAATCACGACAGCCTGCCAGTCCAGCGACGTGGCAGCTGGCGCTGTGACTGAGCCGATCTGGGAGGCAGCCTGGACAGTCCATTGGTCTCCTCCAGGTCCCCAGGCTGGGGTAGGTGGGGAATGAGAAGGGAAACCTGGATTAAGCAGGTGATTCCCCTACCTCCTTCTCCAACCCAAGTCTTTTTCTGCACCATTTCCTAGACAAGCCAGGCCTCAATGCCCTCTTCTTTTTATATATATACTAGAGACCCGGTACATGGATTCGTGCACCAGTGGGGTCCCTCAGCCTGGCCTGTGGGGGTAGGGCCAAAATCGGCTCTCTAACATCTCCTGAGAGGTCCTGGATTGTGAGAGGGCACAGGCCAGGCTGAGGGACCCCACTGGTGTACTATCGGGCCAGGGAGGGACCGCAGGAGGGCTCCAGGGTGTGTCCGGGACTTCTCGCCCAGTCCCAATTGGCCAGACCCCAGCAGCAAACTAACCTACTGGTAGAGCGTCTGCCCCCTGGTGGTCAGTGTGCATCATAGTGACTGGTCGAACGGTTGAACAGTCGGACACTTAGCATATTAGGCTTTTATTATATAGGATATTTTTTATTTCAGAGAGGAAGGGAGAAGGAGAGAGAGAGAAACATTAATGATAAGAGAATGAAGACAGGAGCTTCTTGTAATGAATCTTTGAGATTCTTCATGTCAGTGGTTTGCAGGCGGCCCTCTCGAGTTCTAGGAGTTCCTTGCAGGAGCCCTGAGGGGGCAGCAGGAAGACCAAGAGGGCAGTCTCCAGGCCCCCAGTCCACCCCTCCTTCAACCAGAGCAGAACTACATTTATCTGTCTGACATATTGGGCTTTGCTGAAGATTTCATTTCTTTTTTTTAAATGTTTTTTAAAATGTATTTTTATTGATTTCAGAAAGGAAGGGAGAAGGAGAGATAGATAGAAACATCAATGATGAGAGAGAATCATTGATTGACCGCCTACTACAAGCCCCCTACTGGGGATCAAACCCACAATCCAGGCATGTGACCTGACCGGAAATCAAACTGTGACCTCCTGGTTCATAGGTTGATGCTCAACCCCTGAGCCACACCTGCCAGGCAAGATTTTGTTTATTACAATGGTTTTACTACTTTAAAAAAAGACTGTTTTTTTTTGAAATGCACAAAGTTATGTTCAGGCCACTGGCTTTACTAGTGAAACAAAATGACCCTGGAGAGGGAGGGCGATCTGTTCAAGGACACGGAGTATCACAGACTTGAAAACCGTCTCGGGCACCATGGGAAAGGGGAAGGAACCAAGTGGGAGTCCCGGAGGATGTAAGGCCCACTCCCTGGGAGCGTGCAGTCTGCTCAGCCTGGCCAGCAGCCAGCAGTCCCCGCTTCCTCCCCAGGCCAAAGGAAGGGGCTGCACCACCAGCCTGGTACGTCCCTGGAGGAGAGACCAGGGTTCCCAGGGAGGCAAACTCAGCGTCTTCAGGGGCCGGCAGGTGACAGAACTCCTGGACTCATGGGACCTGTGCCAAGCTGGGGAGGGCGTGCCCACCTGAGGCTTGGGGCCCTTCTCTACACAAAACCCACCTGCTGGGGAAATCTCTCCTCGAGCCACCAGTTTGGTACCTTTACTGATAGGGGTTGGAGTCATCTTTCTTTAAAGGCACTGATCCTCTCTCTTCTGTATTCTTCTGAAAGAAAGGTTAATGTCCAACCTCCCAGTTTAGAAAACTTTAAAGACACACAGCCCCTTGAGACACAGTCCCTTGCTTCCTTCTCTCTCCTAATCTTTCCTCTCCTTCTCCATCTTCTCATTTCTCTTCTCTCCATCCTTTTTGCTTGGAACCTGTTCTTTGTGTCCTCCCCATCCTTTTGAAAAGAACACTGGACGGGACCTGGGCTCCACACCCACCCCATAAGTGACTTGGGCAAATTGCTTCCCCTCTCTGGGCCTCCGTTTGCTCATTTGTAAGATGAGGGTGTTGGGTTAGGTCATAATTCCCAAGGACCGAGATGAGAGGGCTCAGGGTGCCCCTTGGACCCTCAGAGGCAGCTGTTTGGCTATTTTAATAATAGTGGTCTCTCTCGTGTAAACAAAGGGTTCTGCCACTAATAACAAACCACTTGCAAACCACTAAGTCATTTAACTTAAAGCCTTCAAATCCAGGGTTTCCTCTTTCTTCCTCTCTGTCTCCTGCTTCTCTCCCTCCCTCGGATTCCCCACTCCGATCCTCAGGTTTGCCAGCGGAGTCTTATGAGTCCTGAGCCTGTCCTGCTATCCCGCCGGGCTCTGCACTTTCACTTGCAACATAGGAGAAGAAAACTTTCTTTCCCGAAATCCAAGAACAGAGAGGGAAATCCAAGAACAGAGAGGGATACCCAAGAGCCACCCATCTTGGTCCCTGGTCCTAACACAGATCTCCAATTCCCCCCTCCCCCACTAGGCTGCCCGCTCCCCAGCCCCATTCTAAGTTGAGTTACACTCCTGATTCAGACATTCTTGTGGTGTGAAGTCACCTCCGCCCCAGCCAGCTGAAGCCGGGAGCTCAGGACGGCCCACGGCAGCTGCTGGCCCTCCCTCACTCACCCTGCCACGTCCACACCCTCAGCTCCTCTCCTCCAAGGGCTCAGAATTTCCATCTGAATTCCTTCCAGTCCTGGAAAGAAATGCAGACAGAGTGGCAAGGGCATGTCGGATCAGGCTGTCTTTTTCCCATAGCTCCGAGCACAGGTCCTGGCACACGGTTGACTCCCAGGAAAAGGTACTAAAGTGCATTTGTCAGATCAAGACAGAGACACTGACAGAGCCTGGCATGGTCAAGAGAGAGACAGGTGAGGAGATACCGAAAGGAAGAGACAGACACACAGAATCAGATGTGGAGAGAACGTTCCCAGATCTTAGCAATCGGACGAAAGTTGCCTGCGTGTCCTCCGACATCAGCCTGGAGCCTGGCCTACAGGCCTATCTGAGGATGAGCTTCTTCTCTAGGGATGCATTCTTATTCTTGTTTGGCTTCTGCTTACTGTTGATTAGGGAACTGAAGCTAAAGTTACTAGCACACATTAACTCATAGGTTTCTGTCCAGTTGAAGAAGAACCCCAGAGGTTAGTTGTAATGCTGTGTAGGACATTAACCAGGTTTGCATTTGATCTTGCAGTCTTTCCCCAGCATTCTTTCAGCCTCTTTACAGCTTGCCCCAAAAAATGTATACACGCTCTAACAGCTCATAGCTTAATTTTTAAAATGAAATGTATTTTAATAAACACTGTCTTTATAATTGTTCAAGGTGTGTGTATATATTTGGGGGGACACCCTATTATATAGGATCTCTCTTTGACTTATCTGAATCAGTTTTACCATTCTGCTCAATTCCTCCTGGCGTAAAGAAATCACTGACTGACATGCACTCATGTTTTATTTGTATGAGAGCTGTGATTTTAACTTTAAATATTTTCTCAATTGATTTGAGAGAGAGAGGAAGGGAGAATGTGAAAAACATTGATTTGTGGTTCCACTTACTTATGCATTCATTGGTTAATTCTTGTATGTGCTCTGACTAGGGATTGAACCTGAAACCTTGGTATATCGGGGTGATGCTCTAACCAACTGAGCTACCCGGCCAGGGTGATTTTAACTTCTAAAGAACTGTATTTTGACAAGAGGCAGAAATAGAATGAGACAGGGATGAGATAGAGGAAGTAGGTGAGAGGCAGAGACAGAGAGAGAAAGGGAAAGAGATAGAGACATTGAGAGAGAGGTAGAAGAAAGAGACACAGAGAAACAGAAAGAGATGAAGGCAGAGGGACTGAGACCCAGTCAAATCTACAGTGAGAGAGAGAGAGAGAGAGAGAGAGAGAGCTCGAAGTAGAGACCAGCATGAGCCATACATACATACAAAAGCATAAACAGTGGTAGCTGCTGGAGAGGGGTGGAGTGGGGTGGAAACGGAGTTAGGACCTTTATATTTAGTTCTTTATACTTCTCTATTGAATTTCTTATGAGCATATAACCACCTGTCAGTTTATGCTTTTCTAACAGAGAAGCAGATGTAGAGTGTAAGGAAAAGAGAGATTGGGCGCGAGGAAACCACCAAAGAAAGATGGATCAGGAGCGACATGCAGAGAAAGTGAGATTCAGAAGGAAGGCCCTGGAGGTCAGGGTCCAGGAACTGTTCGCGTGGTGCAGGAGGAACAGAGAGGAGGCAAACATTGAGGGAACAAGTGGCGGGAAGACAGCAGGAACAGAGCCAGGAGCCGGGATGGGCCTTCTCCCTCCTTCCCACATGAGCTCTCCGGCCTGAGGCCGGTGCCTTTCACAGATGTGGGGTCAAGGATAGAGGGCAGGGGAGCCACTCATAGACATTTGGGGACTGGAGGCATGTTGATGTCTGAAACCGCCCTCCATGTTCTGGGCACCACGGGTTGTGGGTCCATGTCTTGAAGGGTTTCTCCAGCTCTGAAAACTGCTAGGCCCACAGGCAACCACCTCTGGTTCCTTAGCCTCATACCCTCCAAGCTCCTTAAGGTGGCTTAGGAGTCCCTGCATAGCCTGGCCTCTGCCAACCCCTCCAGCCTCCTCGCCACTCCCCCAACCCTTGCCTCCCCCTCCCGCCACCAACACATTCTATTAACCTGACCCACTTGTAATTGCTCTGTCAGACCAGAATCTCTTGACCTTCCTGTTACCTTGGTTTTTAAAAAATATATTTTTATTGATTTCAGAGAGGAAGGGAGAAGGGAAAAGAGAGAAATATCAATGATGAGAGAGAATCATTGATTGGCTGCCTCCTGCACACCCCACACTGGAGATTGAGCCTACAACCCTGACATGTGTCCTGACCGGGAATTGAACCTTGACCTCTTGGTTCATAGGTCGAAGCCCAACCACTGAGCCACGCCAGTCGGGGATGCTCCCACTACCTTTGTTTTCCCTGCCTGAAAGCAGTTCCCCTGGGAACTTAAACTGCTCTCTCCTACCATCCTTCCGTTCTCAGCCGAGACATCACTTCCTTTGGAAAGCTTCTCTGACTCCAGCTCTGGGTTAGGTACCTGCCCTGGAGGCCCCGCACTGTTTTCTCATCTGTCTTCACTGCACTGGGAGTGTCGTGCAAGGAGAAGTGGTACCTGTCTCCCTTGTGTCCCTAGTGCAGGGGTGGGCAACCCCTGGCACGCGTGCCAAACATGGCAGGCCAGTAACTTTTGCTGGCACACGAAACCCTCTCTTATAATCTTCCATTTACAATTTTTTTCTTAATATTGACTTTTTTATTTTTCAGATAAATTCAGTGTAGGTGCATCTTAGATAAATAAATAATTTTACATAACAAGTTATCTTAAAGACCATAGACATGGATTGATGAGAGAGGGGAAGAGCAATTTCTATGCCTCTGCCTTAACTCTCCCTGCCTTCCTAGATCTGACCAGTGTTTTGGTTTCATTCACATACACTTGTGAATCTTTGTTCTCAGTGATGAATTTTGTTAAGTCTCGTAATAGGAGTAGCCTGACGGATGAAAGTAGTAGCTCGTGCATATCTCTGAAGGTCACGAAATATAAACCTGATGTAAAATCTCTGTCATCAGTGATGCAGCAGCAAAAGTCCCACTGATAATATCAAATGCATTCATAAAGTTTTCTGTCGGACTATCAGTGTACATGTATACATTCAAAAATAAATGTATTTTTCATCATCATATACTGTGTTTTTGTCGCTCGGATGAATTTTATTATTTCTTCAAGGTTCTTCACATACGTACACCTTAAGAGATATCAAGTAGGTGTAACATGTTCTCAAAAAATTAGGGTTGGCACGCAGAAGAATTTTGAGTCAGAGATTTTGCTGGTTTTGGCACGCACTCACAAAAAGGTTGCCCACCCCTGCTCTAGTGTTTGCACAGGGCCCAGCCCAGAGGAGGGGCTCAATCACTCAGCCCAGTGAGCCATTAGCTTGAGAGATGGAGGCAAGGAAAGGCAGAAGGGATGCCTCCTGCTAAAACTGTCTCCTTTATTCCACTCACCTCCCAGTCGCACAGCTTCCTGCCTCCCCTGGTCCCGGGTCCTCGGAGAGAAAGGGGAGCATCTGGAGGTCATAACCTCGCCCTTAGGAATGGCTGGCTGTGAGCCGGGGCCAGGTGGATCTTGGATGGAATACAGGCCTGGGATCCTTCCACCCCTTAAGGTCCTTCTCTAGTTTCCAACCCAGACTTTCAGCCCTAAGGACAGGCAGTGTCCAGCTTCCCTCCTCTGCTCAGCTGGCCAAGGACTAAGAAAGAGGGCCCTGTGCTCCCCGGGAGGGAGGCCAAGGCAGTGGTCTGGGTGGGGAGAGGTGCCCCAGGAGAGATGGTTCCATTTCAGGGGCTCTCCAACCCCTTCCCACAGCAACTTGCCAGGGCCTCTCCTGCTCTTTCCAATTAAACCATTTGCCTAATGGTTCTTAGCGACTCTCCTGGGTCCAGAGGGGCCGGCGGGAGAGCCCATTACCTAAAGACAAGGCGGCAGTGTGGTCCTGCTCGGGGGCCTCCAGGCCTCACTCATCTCACACCACCCTCTCCGTTTCGTCATATCCTCATATCCCTAGTACTATGTAAACTTATTTTTTAAGACATAAATACAGTTTTTAGAATATGTTCTTCTTGATTTTTTAGAAAGAGGAAGAGAGAGGGAGAGATAGAAACATGGATGAGATGGATGGCCTGCCTCCCGCATGCCCCTACTGGGGACCAGCCCACCACCCGGGCTGGTGACCTGTTGTTGCATGGGACAACGCTCAATCCATGGAGCCATAAGGGCTGGGCTAAAACATAAGTACATTTAATTTAAAGGAAAACATAGGTCACTAATACATGAAAAAGAACATCCCTTGCCATGCCAGTGTGTCTTGTTGGCCCCTGGGATCCACTCTCCACCCTCCCCATCTGCTCTGGGCACCAGGGCTGACCTTCAGCCTCTGTTTCCATTGGGATTGGCAGTGGGCGCATCAGTAGGAGATTGGGAAGAGGGGGAAGAAGAGCGAGGTTGGAGTATTTACTTCCCAGGCCCCTCTCTGGTTCTAGTACCCCTTGCAGTGCCGGCCCTGAGGACTGCACCCTTCCTCTGGCTTCCCCACATGGGGCCACGTCTGCGTAAACAGCCCCTTGATTGAATTCTCAGGTTGCCCATTTTGAAAATGCCATCTGCTTCCAGCCAGGACCTTGACCAATATACTTGTCATAAATAGAAAGGAATTGACACAGTGCTAATCAAAGTATGCTACTAAGTTCTAAATGTAACAAGGAGCAGGAAGAATGTCTATGTGATGCTATCACATGATCTCCAGGACATAGCAAGTGAAAAACAAGCAACAAGAACCAGGTTGCAGAACAATGTTCAGAGTGCAAGAGAGAGAACTAAAAATGTGTATATGTATTTGCTTATATTTTCAAAGAGAACCAATTGAAAGGTAAACCTTAGTGAGAGGGGAAAGGTTGTTGCTAAAAGCTATTTCTGTGAATATACCTTGTTCTATGGTTCTAACTTTGGAACTACTACATTTATTTTTATTGAATTTTGAGAGAGAGGGAGAGAGGGAGAGAGGGAGAGAGAGAGAGAGAGAGAGTTGTTCCACTTATTCATGCATTCATTGGTTGCTTCTTGTATGGGCCTTGACTGGAGATTGGGTGTGTGATGGGGGTGGCTATGTAAATCAAGCTTGATAAAATTATGATAGTAGTTAAAGCTGGGTGATGGGTACATGGGGGGTTAATGATGTTATTTTATTTGTTTTGAAGTATGCTTGAAAATTTCCATAAAACGTTAAATGAATCCTGTTACTTGTGAAGGCTCTGAGCCAAAGTCAGCTCCTTTGTTAAAAAACCAGAAAGATTAGCAAGTGCTAGAAAGGTGGTAGCAGTTTAATAGCTCCAAACTAAGACTTTCTCCTCTGTGCGGTCAGAAAGCTTCAAAAGACTGGAGCCCTGGCCCGTGTGGCTCAGTTGGTTGGGCGTCCTCCTATGCACCAAAAGGTTGCCGGTTCAATTCCTGGTCAGGGCACAGCCGATCGATATTCCACTCTCACAGCCATGTTTCTCTCTCTCTCTCTCTCTCCCTTTCCCTTCCTCTCTCTCTAAAAATCAATAAAAATATTAAGAAAAGAAAAGACTGGAACAGGAAATAATTTACTTACTCTGTGGATTAAGTGTCATTTCATGCTAAATCATCTTCAGAACAAAAAACATGGCAAGCGTCCACCTTGAGAAGCTCTGGTATCATAGAGTGAGCCCAGGATCGGGGGGCTGGGGTCCTGGAATCTAATTCTCACTCAGTCTGGTCTTGCTGGGAGCCCCCTGTTCTGGTTTCTTCCTCTGTAAAATGGGAGAGATCAAACTAAACATCTCTAGGACTCCTCAAATTATGTCAAGCTGTGATTCAGTGAATGATCAATGTGTGTAACAACTCATTCAGTCATTCAACAGTCATTTATCAAGCACCTACTATGGACTAGCTTGGCCCTGGGATGCAGGTGGACACAGTCCCTGCCTTCACAGAGCTAGCGTAGAGTCTAGCTGGGAGCTGCCATGTCCAGGAGAATGTCAGCTATTCACTGGCCCAGCAGTACATTTGGGAGGAATCTGAAGCATTGTTCTCCTGCCTACTCAAATGTCCTGACTCTTCCTCTTCAGACCAACTGCATTTCAGAGCAGCTGACAGAACAGCTGTTGGCTTCCTGTGACCGGGGGTGCGATGCTCTGATTGACCAAAGTGTGGGGCATTCTTATCCTTGGAGCAGGACCTATAGTCTTTCCACCCCACACAGGTGCTGAGAGTGGGAGGAAGTGTCCTCCAGCGGAAAACTAGGGCACCATACTAGTAAGTGGAGAAAGGGTCAATGGACGCTGAGGGACTAAACACCACAGCCCACAGCCTTCCTCGTCTCACATCAAGTACCAGCATAAACACACCAGATTTTCCATTTACTTTGAGAAGAGGTGACATAAATAAATCCAGCTCTGGCCAGTGCTTCTCAGTGGTTAGAGCGCCGGCCTGTGCATCAAAAAGTCGAGGGTTCTATTTCCAGCCCTGGGTGATGTTCAGGAGGCAACTAATCAATGATCTCTCTCTCTCTCTCTCTCTCTCTCTCTCTCTCTCTCTTTTCTCTCTCTCTCTCTCTCTCTCTCTCTCTCTCTCTCTCTCTCTCTCTTCCCCCCATCCTACCTTCCCTTCCACTCTCTCTAAGAATCAATGGAAAAATATCCTTGGGTGAGGATTACAAAAAAAAAAAAGAAAGAAAGAAAAGAAATCCAATTATACTTTTAAACTCACCTCATCAAATAGGAATCACTCCAAAGAATTGTTTTATCCTTTCTAACTCGTTTTTTCCTCTGTAAAATGGGGATGTTGGTATTTATCCCCATGCAGCAGCTAAGAAGATTCAGAGAGATAATTCATATGAAAAGCTTAACAGAGCCCAGCTGGCGTGGGTCAGTGGTTGAGGGTCGACCTATGAACCAGGAGGTTCACGGATGGCAATTCCCGGTCAGGGCACACGCTCGGGTTTCGGGCTCAATCCCCAGTGTGGGGTGTGCAGGAGGCAGTGATTAATGATTCTCTCTCATCATTGATGCTTCTATCTCTCTCTCCCTCTCCCTTCCTCTCTGAAACCAATATATATAAAAGCTTAGTACAATGGCTGGCACATAAAAAAAGGCTCAACAAAACGGCAACTATTTTACTACCTGTTGTCCACTCAATCCAGTTCGTCAGACTCAGAAAGCAATGTCCTGTCCCGCCCAGGCTTCCTGGAATGTGACCTCCAGTTGATGATCTGCTCCAGCCTCCCCACAGGCCCAGCAAACCAACCTTGACCCTGGTCATTCAACTTACAGCCCTGAGTCATTCTCTGGGTTCAACGGCCCAAGGAGCTGTGCTTGGAACTCAATAAACTAATGACCATAAAAAACAGCCTAAACGCTGAGAGAGATGTGACCCACTTCTTTCCTTGAAAACTCTCCCAAATTCCCTAGAAGACTCACCCAGTCCATCTCTCCACTGATGATAACCCCGGGCCACTCCTACCTGCCTGTTTCAACCTGCCCTTGTTCTCCTAGTCTCATCCCCAGAACAAATTGTTTAACCCTCGGTTTTAAAGAGGCACACCCTAGAACAGGGGTGGGCAAACTTTTTGACTGGAGGGCCACAATGGGTTCTTAAACTGGACCGGAGGGCCGGAACAAAAGCATGGATGGAGTGTTTGTGTGAACTAATATAAATTCAAAGTAAACATCATTACATAAAAGGGTACGGTCTTTTTTTTTTTTTTAGTTTTATTCATTTCAAACGGGCGGATCCAGCCTGCGGGCCGTAGTTTGCCCACGGCTGCCCTAGAGCCTCCCTAACAACCCAAATCCTTTAAAATTCAAGGTCAGTGATTCCCTAACTCCCACGTGACCAAGGTGAAAATTTTCAGCTCACCTCCAAGACTCCCTGGCAATCCTCCCTTAAGACCTGCCCTAAACGCCCAGCCTTTAAAACCCCTCAAAACGAAGGTCTGGCACTTGCTCTCCCTCCCAGGAGTGTGCCTGTGCCTCCCCCGTCTTCTTCCCTACAGGCATGGGTCTCCTAAACTCTAAGGGACCCCATGAGGCTTGCAGCCAGGGCAGCACTGGGCAGTGGCAGCTCATCCCAGGCAAACCCCCTGAGCCTGTCCCCAGGTTCTCTTCACTCTGACTTTCAGTGAGCCAGAGCAGCCCAGCCTCGGCTCATTTCCCCAGCCCTTCCTTGTTTCACTGTCCCCAGCTTTCATGAACATCCTCTAAAAATCTCCTGGACTCACGTTGTGAAAATTTTCCTGCACAAAGTCAAGAACCCACACACCGCCGGCCGGCCTGAGGCAGACCCAGGGCCAGGTGGCCTTTCTGTAACACTGACAGCTAGAAGTGCCCAGGACACTCACCTGGGCCCCAGTGAGCTTCCCACAGACATCTCTCCTTCTAACCCAATGTTGGGGCTGGACAGACCCTTGCAGGTCTTATAATTTCAAGAAGCCCATCAGGAAAATTTGGAGAAAGAGTTTATTACTGACAGGCCCTGGAGCAGACTATGCCGGCCAGAGAGGGGGGGCGAGCACCGGTCCTGGGGTTCTGTGTTTATTGGGATTGAGGGTGGGGGTCTAGGGTTTAGTGTGCTCACTCTTTCTGTTTAATACTGGCTTTTATTGTTTTTCTTTAAAATATTTTAAATGTATTTGTTTATTTATTTGAGAGAGAGAGGAAGGGAGAAACAGTGCTTTGTTGTTCCAATTATTCACATGTTTATGCATTCATGGGGTGCTTCTTGTATATGCCCAGACTGGACATCGAATCCGCAACCTTTGAGTATCAGGATGATGGTCTAACCAACTGAGCTACCCGGCCAGGGCCATAGTGGGCTCACTCTTTATTGGTGAATTTAAAACATAAGAATGGGAATTTAGAGCTCAGAAAGAGAAAGGAAAAAACAAGTAGCCCAAATGGTCCTTTATCAAACTCAACCAAAATCTCTACAACAGAGGAGTCTGAGGTGGAGGAAGGGGTTGTGGCTCTTGATGGAGTGCCCGGCCATTTGCTAGTTCAGGGGAGCCTTCTTGAAATGGATGCTTTGCTGGAGTGGACTTGCATGTGGATGAAAAAGGAGTTCTACTGAAAGTTACCTCACAGGGTGATCTGATCATACATTCCTAACAGGGCAGGTCATGGTGGGTAGTCACGCCCCCGGCATAGAACTGCTTTAGTATATGAAGGTTATCTTTGCCTTTGCCACGCCCTGTCCATTGTTTTTTGTGCATCAAGGTTAACACCCCTTTGAAATAAGCTTAACCACCTTGAAGAGAGCACATAACCTTATTAACTATCACCTTCATGTAATCATCCCTACCTTTCCTCCTTAACCTCCAATGCATAAGAAGTAACTGCAAAACTGCCGTTTTTCGGAGCCTTTGAGATCTTGGTTCCTGGTGTTAACATAAAAACCACTGAAACCTGTAAATAATTTTGGTGAGTTTATTTGAGCCAAAAGGTCAACATATGCCAGGAAGCAGAACCTCAACGAATTGAGATAATGCTCCGGAGAATGGAGGGTTACATTTGTATTTATACATTGCAATCAAAGGAAAGGGAAGTAGGTGGGTTACATGAAATCCATTGGTGATAGACTAGAGAGGCGAGAGAAAGCAAAGCAGAGAAACCCCTAGGATTGGATAAAAAGTAAAATGATGGACACATACTTAGGTGGGTGCAGGAACAATTAACATGATAATGAAGGAATTTGTGGTAACTGTCCGGGCGTCCAGCACATTAGGTTGTGCCCCAAGGGGTCCGGAAAAAGGGAAGTTACAAGTTACCTAGACATTTCAAAGGGTATGTTATCATAGATGCAAAAAGACAGATAGGCTCAGTTAAGGTAAATGTTGACCTTGTCAGTGAAGATACTGGCCCAGGAGGTGACTACCCACCATAACTGCTTTTAGTTAAAGTTTAATTTCAGACCATCCTTTGTGGTTACTTTAGGTCTCTGAGTTTGCAAGACTGCCATGCAGGCCTCCCCTGAGCCTGTCAGGTTAGCATGTGGCCCCTTTCGTCCACACTGGTAATTGTCAGTTTTAGCTCAAATACTCATGAAAGTTCTCTACATTTTTTAACATTTCTTAGTGCCTTAAAAAGGAAAAACCTACTGTTAGGGCTCACGGGCTTGTGGAGATGCTGGAGTAAACAAGCCTATTGCATGCCAGTGGTATGAAAGTGTAGCTCCTACAATCACATGGTAGGCTACCCAATCTTGGTTTGTGTAAGTGCACTCTATGGTGCTTCATCTCAGGATAAAATATACTGCCTATCAATGCATTTCCCAGAATGTGTCCCATCATTAAGCTAAGCGGTACAGGACTGTAGTTGTAAATGCAATTCCTGGGAAAGACCTTGCTGACAATGCAGTTGGGGTGTTTGGAGTTGGAGCAGCCACTTGGAACCATGAGGTACAAACCCATGCTGATGTGACTGAGCACCCGAAGAGAAGGGATCTAGGCCGGGTCTTAGGTGCTCCTGCAGCCACTCTCCCAGCCCTCGATGACTTGCCTGCAAATGCTGTTTATGTGAGAGCAAAACAAGCTTCAGCATTGGTTTTACCTGAACCTGACTGACATAAACGCTGAACTAATGGTGGCCTCGAATGTATTAACATTTGTTATTGACACTTACAAGTGGGTCTACTGCTCCTTATTCAAGATTTTCAAGTAAACTTAGTATCTAAAACAGAGCTGAGGTAGCAGAGTAGGCCACTCTCAAATCTACCAAAGTGGCATGGGGTGGCCTATCCACTACCTTTCCACTGGTTCTCAAAGTTTTGGTCTCAAGGCTCCCTTACGTTCTTAAAAACTACTCTGAACCCTTCACGAATTTGCAGGTCATCCTTGTGTAGGGGCCATGCTAATCTTCTCGGTATCGTTCCGATTTTAGTATATGTGCTGCTGAAGCGAGCACCCAAGGGTCTCCAGTTTGATTCCTGATCAAGGGCGTGTATCTGGGTTGCAAGTTTGATCTCCAGCCCCAGTCGGGGGTGAGTGCAGGAGGCAAGCAATCCATGTGTCTCTCTCATATCGATGTTTCTCTCTCTCCTCTCCCCCTGCCTCCCTCCCTCCCTTCCACTCTCTCTAAACATTAATGGGGAAAATATCTCTGAAAATGATGATGCCTAAGACTCAGCAGTAGATATTAGTTTATGATTTGGTGGGGCCACCAGCATACAGTTTGTGTTTGATTTGGAGCCACCAGCATTCATCTCCCCCTCCTTTGGGAACCGTGCCTGCTTTTCCCTTTTGGGTAATACCCTCTCCTGCACTTTTAGCCCAGCTTAGAAAACGTGCAAGAGATGAGTCTACGCCCTCCCATTCATCATGGCCACAGTAACTCCTTCAAGAGGAGCATGAGCTGGAGCGCAGGAACGCAATAAATAACATGGTCTTTTCCTCAGGCTTAGCTAGGAGGGAATGTAAGATCCAGCGCACCAGCAGCCTCCCTGAGTCACACAGGGAGGCCCATGTGAGCCTGGAGCCAACACTGAGAGACAGAGACAGCGAGAAAGAGACGGACAGAGATAGAGACTGGTCCTGAGCCATTGGTCTTGGCCCCTAAGCCTGCCTGGGGAAGACACTGCTACTTGTATCCTCTTCTTCCATCTAATCAACAGACCCTCAGGTTAGTTAGCTCAGGAGCTCTATGTCCAGCTCAACATTCCTGGCTTCCCAGGCTCCCTGGCAGTGCAGGTTCTGGCCAATGACGTGTAGGCAGAAGTCAGTGCCTGGGGCTTCTGGGGAAGCTTGTGAAAGGAGGAGCCTCTGTCCTTTATCCCTCCTCCTCCTTGGGCTGCAGGAAGGAGATTAGAAGCAGAGCAGAGGGGACAAATAGCACTGGGAAGGCTGACAGGAAGGCCTGCGGCAGCCCGGACTGCTCGCACCCTCCATCCCCCCACGGTGGCAGATGGCTTTGCTAAGTGAGATGAAAGCTTTTCGAGTTACGTTTCTGTGACGCCCAGCAGAGCGCGTTCCTATGTGACATGCAGCCCTGCTCCTGGACAATTGCTTACAGGAGCCCGTCAATCCCCTGCTTGGCTTATGCCGGTTTGGGTTGGGTTGTCTGTCACGTTCCACAGAAGAAATCAGATTTCTGGCTCCAGGATTTCCTGTTTACTCAGCGGGCCTACAGCTCTTTCTCATGTCTGTGAGACAAGGCAGGCTACAGCCTTTAAGACAGAAGAGATGCTTTCCTTCCAGGGGGCAGAGGAGCAGCACCCTGGCTTCAGAGGAACGCCACGCTGGAGGGGAGAGTGGGAGAAGTCACGGGAGGGGCAGAGAGCAGCCGTCAGGGGAGCAACGCTTGTTCCACCTTCGGAGAGGAGCTGAAGTACTGTCTGGGGCTGCTGTCTGGGTCACAAGCATAATTTTGATGACTCTACAGCCGAGCTATGTAGTGGAGGCTCCTCCAACTTTCAGCAAAGTCTAGTTGGCCCTCACTCTTGGATGGCATGTGGAGAACTGCATTCTTTCAGCGGCTGGGCCTCCTCAGGACTTTTCCTCTTTCCTGGAGGGATTGGGGCCGGGATGGGGGAAGAATAAGAATTGGTGTGAACATGCACTCACTTTGGAGTCCGTACACGTGAATGTAAGCCCCGATTCTGCACCGAGTCGCGGGGGGTCCTGAGCAATGTATTTAACTTTCCTGAGACTCAGTTTCTTCTCTGGTAAAACGGCGATGATAATAGTCATCTCACAGAGTCCTTACAAGAATCAGATGAGCTGTTTGCATTTAATAGGAACGAATTGCGTAAGATGGAACCATTTTGGGAAACTGGGTAAAGGGTGTATGGGAACCTCTGAATACTACTATCTTTTTAACTTCTTGTGAATCCATTATTAAAAACTTTTTTAAATTTCTTTTCTAATTAGTCCTGGCTAGTGTGGCTCAGTTGGTTGGGCATTGTCCGGTGCTCCGCGAGGTCGCTGGTTCGGTTCCCAGTCGAGTGAGTGCATGCCCGGACTGTGGGCTGGATCCTAAGTGGGGACAAATAGGGGGCAGCCAATTGATGTTACATTCGCATGTAGATGTTTCTCTTTTCTCCCATCCTCTCTAAAAATCAATAAACTATTGTTGAAAACATTTTTTTTAAATTAATAGGGAGGAAGAAAGAAACAAAAACCCACAAGTCCTGGGTGTGGGGTTTTGCATTTTCCTAGCAATTTGGACAATAAAGTGAGGAGATGAGTGAATTTGATGAGAATAGAGATTTTGCATTTTCCTAGCAATTTGGACAATAAAGTGAGGAGATGAGTAAATTTGATGAGAATAGAGAAAAATCTTTAAATTCTTTATTAGTTAAGGAATTACAAATGTGTCCTCATTCCCTCCCCCAGGTTACAGAGCTTTTTAATGCCTTGGACGGCGAGGCTGTTTTCTTCTGCATGGCTCTGCACAGCCTTGGCCGCACGGACTTTCGGGGTGGGTTTTCCAGGGTCACGCTCTTCACAGAGGCAAGTCAGCTGTGCTGATTCCCTTCCCTGTCCCAACCCCAACGCCCTCTGAACAGGCTGCCAGCATTCCCAACCCCCGCCAACATTCTTCCCAGAACTGTCTGAGTAAGGACAAAAGCAGTACCTTCTGCCCCTGGGCCTTTCTAGAACCTTCTCTAAGATACAGGCCCATTACCTCATCCCATTCTTCCTCACCTCTGGAACAGATTAAAGGCTAATCCTGGGTGCTGGAGGAGGAGAAGGAGGAGAAGCCTGCAGAGCTGGGAGGGAGCTCAACACCCCCCTCCCCCCACCTCCAAGCCTCCACACAGCCTCCACACGGCCTCCACAGGGCCTGCACATGGCTTGCACACGGCCTGCACAGTGCTTCTCATCCTGAGAGCGCCCTGCTGCCCACCAGGCTGGACGATCCCTCTGCTTCTTTGCCCAGAGGAAGGGTGACACAGGCAGAAAGAAAGGCCCTCTGCTGCAACGCCACTGTGTATACAACACAGACACGGCCAGGCAGGAGACCTGAGTGGCTGCTGGCCCTGTGTTGGGGGTGGGGGCTGTAGTGTAGTCCCCAGAGCCCGTGGCGGAACCTGTGCAGGATTTGAAGCGCCACTGGATCCTTTTTGTACTGTGGAGGATTGATTGCCTCACACACAGGGTGAGACAGGTGCTCATGGTAAATGCCAATACCCCCACTTCGTCTGGGGGCGGGCTTTTATACCAGGGAAAGTTTTGTATCCACAGCGCAGGGCATAGTATTGCCTGGGCCAAGCTGCTGAATCAAGAGGTTGATGAAGGAGCATAACACTGGGGCAAAGGGTGCTCTGAAGGGATGTGATGTCCGAGTGGCGTGGTGAAGTGGACCTGCTCAGTAGTGGTGAGACAGGCTGATCTGAATTAAAATGTTAAAAATTGTTTTCAAGTTATAAAATTAGTTGATATAGCCTATGATGGTGGAAATGGATTCAACCAATCTAGTGAGTTATCTACTGAAGTCCTCTCCAGTGTGAAATTCATTCAAGAGAAGAAATTAATAGGGCGATACTTCGATAAAATCAGCCAGGACGGGGGCAAATACTATTTTGGAGTTGAAGATACACTAGAGGCTTTAGAAACGGGAGCTGTAGAAATGCTAATAGTCTATGAAAATCTGGATATAATGAGATACGTTCTTCATTGCCAAGGCATGGAAGAGGAGAACATTCTCGATCTGACTCCAGAACTAGAGAAGGACAAATCCCATTTCACAGGAAAGAGACGGGACTGGGACATGAACTCACTGAGAGCACGCCCCTGCTGGAATGGTTTGCTAACAACTATAAAAACTTTGGAAATTGTCACGGATAAGTCACAAGAAGGGTCCCAGTTTGCGAAAGGACGTGGTGGAATTGGAGTCTCTCGCGGTACGGAGTAGACTCCCAGGGAATGGAATACCAAGGAGGAGACAATGGATTTTTCTCATCGTCTCTATGGTGAAATTGGTTGCTCTTGTATTTTATGAAAAATACTTTTTTAACCTTCATACATAGAAGCCAAAAACACTTTAACTGCTGTAAACTTCCAAGGTTAACAGAACTGAGATCATACTGGTTTGTTGCTTATTTTGATTGGAGATAATTAAGTTGCTGCATGTCGCAGTGACCCAGGTGCATGGCAGCGGCAGTTCGTCCTGGGCTGCCGCCCTGCACCTGCCTCCAAGGCCCCCTTTTCTCTGACTTTTCAGTGAGCTGATAGCAGCCCACTTCTTCCCTAGAACATTTCTGGAGAGCCAGACAGAGCCCCGCCCAGGCTCCCTCCTGCTGCTTCTACCCAGGCCCTTCCTTTGTTTCACTGTCCCGCTGTAATAAACATATTCTCAAAATCACCTGGTTTCGTGTTGTGAGATCTTTCCTGAATGATTTGAAGAACTCACACACTGCCCGCAGGCCCCAGGCAGACCCGCTCCAAGCCCCGTCTCCTTTCCCTCCTTTCCGGTGACAGTAGGATCTGCCATCCTCATACCGAGCCATGGGGTGCAGTAGTTCCTAGCATAGAGGTTCAAGGGCAGCCTCTGCCATTGCTCTGCCTGGGCTCTGATCCACACCGAGAGACAATGTGGCCTTGGCCAAGTCTAGGCTGCAGTTTCCTCATCTGTAAAATGACCAAAAAAGGGAGGAAAAAATGTAACTACTTCTCAGGTTTATTGTGAGGGTGACATGAGATCATGCATGTGATGTTAGCTTAGCCCAGAGCCTGCCACATAGAAAGTGTACATTAAATTCAAGGTATTATAATTAAGGGCAATGGAATGTATCGGGACAAGTGAGCAGGTGGCCCAGCCATGCTCTAAGTTGCTGATGACTTCATATAAATCTCTCAGCCTCCCAGGATCCATACTTCCTCCTTTGCAAGATGAAAGGATTGAATCAAAGGTGGGCCCTTCTGCCATAAAGATCTGGGAGGCTCTGGAGAAGTCTGAGCCACTCCCTGCTGAGAAGCAGCCACTGCTTTAAAACCCTGGTTTTCAATGCCTCGGTAAACTACACCTCCTCTGGGGAACTCCCAGCCCGAGAGGGGAGGCTGCTGAGTGACAGAGAGCTTTTCAAGATATTTGGCTGGGGCTGTGCTGACTCAGAGGAAACAATGAGCACAGTTCTCAGTCCCAAAGGTAACTGAAGTCCCCTGCCCGTCCCCAGGGAGACAGGGAGAAAGCCCTCTGCGAGCTCGCGGAAGGCGCAGGGCCCTCATGGCATTCTAGAATGTCAGCGCTGGAAAGCTCTGTGGGAGTTTCCCGTTCAGGGATGTGTAAGCCACATTCTGCGAGTGCTTCTGCAGTCCCTCAAACTATAGTATTCATCTTGGTTTGTATGCCTCAAGCTGTATTAATTTTTTAATGGGTTTTTATTGATTTCAGAGAGGAAGGGAGAGGGAGAGAGAGAATAGAAAATCAATGATGAGAATCATTGATCAGCTGACTCCTTCACACCCCCTAATGGGGATCGAGCAGGCAACCCTGACATGTGCCCTAACCTGGAATCAAATCGTGACCTCCCAGTTCATAGGTCAGTGCTCACCCACTGAGCCACACCAGCTGGGCTACCTCAAGCTATATTTCAGACTGTGACTGAAAAGCAGCAACGACACTGACATGGGTCACCCATTACGTTTCAACACACCAGAAACCAAAATCCATGAATGTGTTGTGGCAGATTCTGCTGGTTGTCATCAAATCTACCCTTCGCTTTTTCCTTCATTGTGAATACTGCAGTTGGGTGAGTCCATGGCCACCCAAGTCAAAGACTACATTTCCCAGCCTCACTTGCAGCTAGGCTGTAATTAAGTTTTGGCCAATGGGATGTGAGTAAAGGCTGTGAGTGCTGCTTCTGGGGGCCTTAAAGGGAAAGGCTCTGCCCTTCTCATCCCTCTTCTTGCTGGTTCTCAGGTGGACGTGATGGTGGCGCTCAGGCTGCGTCTTGGCCTTGGCATTGGAAGTCTCATGTTGAAGGTGGTGGACAAAGGAGAGAGGGGCCTGAAGTCTTTGATGGTCATTGGGTTCTTACTTTCATTGGGTGCTCTGGGCTGCTCACCCGACACTTCATTCACACGAAAGAAACATACACTTCTATCTTCTCTAAGCAGCTCTTATTTTGGAGTTTCTGCCTTTTGCAGCTAAACTTAATTGACACATTCGGGGGTCTCAGTGATTGACTCTATAATGCATTAGTAATACAATATTTTTATAGTTTACTGAATGATTCTAAGGAAAACGCCTCTTGTAACTGCCACTCAGGTCAGGAAAGAGTTGTACAGCCACCTGGACGCCCTGCGTGTGCCCTGCCCCAATCACAACTGCCCCCTTGCTCCTGAAAGTGCCTCCATCCTGACTTTTATGGCAAACACTTCCATGTTAGAATAATGTAATATTACCTTAAAAGCACGTTGGTTAAAGGCCACTTTTATCTGTTTTATAGGGGATGGTGCTTAAGACTGACAGAAGGCCTCCTCCTATCAAACAGTTAGGAAATAACTGAAATAGTCTGACCACCTCATGCTCTAGAGCAGTGGTTCTCAACCTTCTGGCCCTTTAAGTACAGTTCCTCATGTTGTGACCCAACCATAAAATTATTTTCGTTGCTACTTCATAACTGTAATGTTGCTACTGTTATGAATCGTAATGTAAATCTCTGATATGCAGGATGGTCTTAGGCGACCCCTGTGAAAGGGTCGTCTGACCGCCAAAGGGGTCGCGACCCACAGGTTGAGAACCGCTGCTCTAGAGGAAGAATGTGAGGCTCAGAGAGGGGAAAGGACTTTCTAACATCGATCAGCAGATTAGTGGCAGAGTGAACTGAGACTCAGGTTCTCTCTGACTCTTTAGCATCTCATTTTCTGGTTCTTTCCAGGAGAAGGGACCCTAGAGACAAGGTGCCAGCCTCACCCAATGACTGAAGGATGGGAAAGGCTTGCACATAGAGCCTCTAGTACAGGACATTCCCTCCTCCACCAACAACAGACCTGGCTCTTTCCGCATAGATCTCCTTTTATTTTAAGACCCTTTACTTACTTATTTATTTTATTGATTGATTTTAGAGAGAGAGAGAAACATCAATTTGTTGCTCCATCCATTTATGCATTCATTGGTTGATTCTTGTATGTGCCCTGACTAAGGATCGAACCCCCAACCTTGGGGTACTGGGACGACACTCTAACCAACTGAGCTACCCAGCCAGGGCACATATAGATCTCCTTTTTGAAAATTCATGAGGTACAGTATTAGCATGTTGAAGGGTCTGAGAATTCCCACAGTGACGCGTTACATTTGATTTTGATGACCTGGCATTTCCCGAACTTTTTTGTCTTTGGGGCCTTGAGTTTCACTAGCAGCATTCTGCATAGAATAGTGTGGCAAGTGACGCTGCAATCCCTTTGTCGGATGCAGATGCATGAATACACAAGCATCACGTATAGAACACGGTAGAAAATCACCCTTCTGGCCCAGGTCGCCCATCTCTCTGGAAAAGTACTGAATTATCCCATCCTCTGTAAAAATCCATTCCTAACGGCCCAAGAAGCAATTGTGGAACTGACCTAAACCTGCCCAGTCTGGGGTGGGTTCTCTGGGGGGCGAGCTGGCTGGGCCCCACAGCCTGGCACTGGGCTTGTTGTACCAAGAGCCCTGGCCAGCCGGCAGCCACCCAGTGTGTGTCTGGGCTTGTTTTTCCTTCCTCTCCCTGCTTCTTTTAGAACATAGCTGAATAGGTCCAGTCTCTCAGCCCTGCTCCCAGCCAACACTGGACCCCTCAAAGTCTGGCCAACTCATCTCCCACCGCCTTGATAAACACCCCCTCCATGCTGGGAACCACAGCACGGGCTGTTTTTCTCCCTCCTGCACCCCAGGAAGCCCTCCCCGGGCCTGGGCTTCCTTCCCAGGCATTGGCTGCCAATCCATTTTAAACTCATCCTCAGCCCAGTCAGTCACCTGAAGAGAAAGAGACTCACAGAAGGCCCCAGATGAAAGGGTCTTTAATCCTGTGGCTTTCTGAGTTTTGTTTTTAGCAGGAAAACCTTATTTTCTAAACAAATGATTCTGCATGATTTGCCAGTTTATAGAATAAATAAGGACATTTCTGGTAGAGTTATTTATTCCAGCAAAACACTGGAAAGAAACTAAATGTCCATCGGTAGGGAACAAGTTTAATACAATTATGGTGAAGTCATACAATGGAATATTATGCAGCCTCCTAAAAGCATGAGGCAATTTCCAACAATAACAACAAAAGTCCTAGGTAAATCCTTACTTTATGTGGGTAATAGCTGGTTAAAAAATAGTTTAGGGCAGAGATGAGGATCATGTGCCACCTCCTATTCAAACTTGGTTAATGTGTATATAGTCCTTAAACATGGAGACAAACATCCCAGTTCGCCCAGAGCTGAGGGTTTTCCAGCACACAGGACTTTAAGTGAGAAGACTGAGAAAGCCCCAGGCAAAGGGATGGGTTGTTCACACTGTACTTAACAGAAACAAAGACTTTTTAACAAAAATGTTTTTATTGACTTTAGAGAGGGAGATAGAGAGAAACATAGATGAGAAGCATCGATCAGTTGCCTCCTGCACCCTCCCCCGCTACTGGGAATCGAGCCCAGCAACCCAGGCATGTGCCCCGACTGGGAATCTAACTGGCAACCTCTTGGTGCATGGGGCGACGCTCAACCAACTAAGCCACGGAGGCCAGAGCTATTCCTTTTTATTTCTTTTTCTGTTTTTGAAGACTTTATTTTAGAAAGAATAAAATTACTATTAATTTTAGCTCCCTGTATATTCACACCCAGAATTGAACCGGTATGGATACTATAACTGCAAGGGCGAAACTGTGTGGCACGAAACCATCTCAAGACACAGTGATCAGCAAGAAGGAAAAGGCAGGGTACAGAGTCGTGTGCTAAGCGTGCTCTCACTTTGAAAGTTTCTCTCTTTCATTTTTCCTAAAGGTCAGAGAAGGGGACAGTGGGGTTTCATCCATGTAACAAAGTGAAGTTCGTGGCTTCCTGTCTACTTGTGCACCCCATCATAAGAAAATGGCAGACTGATTTGCACCAAGATTTGAAGATATGTTTGCAATGGTCTGACTTAAAATACAGGTTGTTTGGCTGGTGAAAATTTCATTCTGGGGAGCCGGGGGAGGACGTGTCAGAGAGACAAGCAGTCCTGCTCCGGGGAAGCTGGCCCTGGTTAAGCAAAAGAGCCCACATAATTGCCCATTGGAAAAGACACACACGGTGGGTTCAGGTCCAATGACAGAGGACACGGAGTGGTTTCCAGTGAACGTCCTAAATACAGGGTCACGAGGTGGACTCTTCAAAGGAAGGCCTGGGTGTGCAGGCCATATGGGTGGGGATGGTGCATGATTCTTCTCAGTGGAGTGGCTCTTTTAGCATTAAAATTCACATTTGCAGACTCATCCGGATGCGTATGAAACGGGTAATAATCAGTGTCTGTGTGGAGAAGGACCAGGGACCTGAAATGAATGGGATATTTATTTTTCATCATGTGCTCTTTTCAACTATTGGCAATATTTCCCATGTCTATATAGCAAGTCTGTTTTTCTTATTTATGAAATATTTCAAGCATACAAAGTGAGGATAATAGAGTTAATACCGTTGTATCTACCTGCTGGCTTTGACAAATCTTCCCATTTTGCATAGATGATTGTATCAGAAAAGCCTGCAGTTTCCCACCTGTGTCTTTCCCCTTTACTTTCACACAGAACACTTCTGACCCTCCTGCTCCTGCTCACCAGATGTGGGGGGGGGGGGGGTTGCCCACACCAAGGAAACCTGTAGCGCTGGCCAGGCGTCCTACACTTTAACTGAACTCTGACACCATTTACCTGGAGATAGAGTCAGACCCCACAGGTTCAGGGCTCGGTTCCACAAGACTCCCCCTACTCAGATGCCAGTCGCAAGTAGAAGGCCCCCAGGTTGCCCACAACTTCTGTCCGACTTGACTACAAGGTTCCCATGACCGTCTCCCCTTTGTATTTGATCATTTGCTAGAACTCATTACTTACGTTTCCCAGTTTATTAAAGGAAATGATAAAGGACACACTTGAACAGCCCGATGAAGAGGTCCACAGGGTGGGGTCTGGGCAGATCCCAAGCACAGGAGCTTCTGTCCCCATAGAGTCGGGGTGCACGCCTTCTGGTACGTGGATGTGTTCATCAACCCGGAAGGTCTCCAGACCCTGATTCTTTCGGATTTTCAACAGAGACAATCATTTCATCTGCAAACAAAGAGAGTTTTAGTTCTTCCTTCCTAATCTGTATACCTTTTATTTTATTTTCTTGCCTTATATTAGCAAGAGAGGCCATCCTTGTCTTATACCTGATCTTAGTGGGTGGGAAAGCTTCGTGTTTCTCACCATTAAGTATGATGTTACTTTTAGGTTTTTTTTCTGAAAATATTCTCTATGTTACTTTTAGGTTTTTTTTTCTGAAAATATTCTCTATCAAGTGAGGATGTTGCCCTCTCTTCCTAGTTTACCAAGAGTTTTAATCATGATCGTGTGATTCTTCTGGTTTAGCTTATGTGATGGATTTCATTAATTTATTTTCAAAGGGTGAACCAGCTTTGCATACCTAGAATGAATCCTACTTGGTTGTGGTATATAATTCTTTTTAAAGATTGTTGGACTTGATTTGCTACTTTTGTTGAGGCTTTTTGCGTGTATGCTCATAAGAGACATTGGTCTGTAGTTTTCTTGTAATGTCTGTCTGGTTTTGATTTTGGGATCATGCTGGCCTCATAGTGTGAATTGGGAAGTATTCCCTCTACTTCTGTTCTCTGAGAGAGATTGTACAGAATTGGCATAATTTCTTCCTTAAGTGTTTGGTGGAACAATTAGTTAATTTGGATCAATAAGAGGATCAATCTTGGTAGGAAGGTGCTGGGAGCCTGGATTCCACCGTCTGCTCCTCTCTTTTCCCTGAGATACCTGTATGGTTTCCACAGAACATAGTTTGAAATCACTAACGTAGACCACAGATCAACAAAATTTTCCTGTAGAGGTCAGGATGGTAAACATTTTAGGCTTTGGGCCACATGGTGTCTTTGCCCCATCAACTGAGCCACTGTAGTGCAGCAGCCGGTCCAGATAACACACGCGTCTGAGATGAAAGTGAGTCCATGAACTATTTAGTGAAAGAAGCCGGTTACAAATATCAATACTAATAGAATAGCTAATGCTTATTGAGACTTCTACGTGCCAGGCACTGGGCCCAATGATTTATGCGCATTATCTGATTAAATTCTCAGAACCACTCCAAGATATAAATGCAATGATCTCCAACTTACTGGTGGGGAAACAGCAGCGTAGATGGTTTAAATACCTCACCAGTGAGATCTGGAGCGAGGAGCTGAAGCCACGCAGTCTGGCGCCAGAGCCTGAACTTTGAAACGCTAAGCTGCATTGCCTTTTATGTTTACCTGTATATACTGCATAAGCCTAAGAAGGACCTGGAAGGACATCCACCGAAAAGTAAAAGGATTTTCTCTCTTATGTGGAGAATGGGGGAGGGGTGATTTAGAAATAAGGTTCTAAAATTGTTTATAATTCTTCTGTATCATCAGAAGTTAGCTACTTCCATTACTAATAACACCAACAAATGAGGTAGGAGGTCTTTTTATTTTGAGAGACCTGTCCAGCTCTGACTTCCTAGACTTCCTCTAGCACCTGCCATCTCTGGAGGTATCTGGTCTGAGGAAGAGGTGAGGGTGGGAGGGCCTGAGGGGGTCTCCGGCCAGGAAAGGGAGTTTGGAGATCTTGGCGACTGCAGGTTGCTCCTCCAGCCCTTCCTACCACCTCCCTGGCTTCTCTGGCCTCTCTAATTACAAGGAACCTAGAGAGAATCACAGCTTCTGTTTAGACCAAAAAAAAGAAAAAAAGAAAAGAAACCAAACCAAAACAAAAAACACCCAGGAGTTAGACACCCACAAACGGCGGCCTCAGTGAGGGCTGTTTCCAACTTGGGCCCTGGGAGGGGCAGGGACAGCAGAGCACGGCCTGGCCTGATGTGGGGTGCGGCCTTGCTGAGGGTCCTTTTGCAAAGTGGCAGGGTTCGGAGACACCTTCTCAAACCGTAACATGGAGTGTTGGCCCTGCCTGGGCGCAGCCCGTGCTGGTGGTCTGCGCCTGGGAAGCAGGTGCCGTCAGGGAGCAGAGACTGAGCGACCTGCCCAGGTTGCTCTGTCGGTGACCTGGTGCCCCTGGACTAGTCCGGCTTTTCCATGCTGAGTCGGCAACCGTGTGAGCTGGTCAGTGGGCGCCCAGAACTGCTTGCCCTTTGCCCAGTTTTCTCAGCTCCCACTATCTAAAGGGCCTCGACAAAGAGGCCAGTGATGGGGTGGCTGGTAGCTCCGGCTCGGCCTCTGAGGGAGGGCTGAAGAGGGTATTTGGGGATTCCTTGTGGCGTAGAGCGGAGAGGGAGGTGGGAGGAGAAAGGGAAGGCTGTTTGGCCTCCGAGGAACCACCATGGGGAAGGGCTAGACCAGTGATGGCGAACCTATGACACGCGTGTCAGAGGTGACACGCGAACTCATTTTTTTTGGTTGATTTTTCTTTGTTAAATGGCATTTAAATATATAAAATAAATATCAAAAATATAAGTCTTTGGTTTACTATGGTTGCAAAGATCAAAACATTTCTATATGTGACACGGCACCAGAGTTAAGTTAGGGTTTTTCAAAATGCTGACACGCCGAGCTCAAAAGGTTCGCCATCACTGGGCCAGACGGAAGCCCCGTGTGTCACGACGATCCCAGCCCAGTCTTGAGAAGTACCAGGGAGACAGGGGTGAGTTCAACGCCAGAATTTTCCCTCACAGGGCTGCCCAGGGCTGCAAGCTGCTCCTGGCACTCTCTCAGGAGTGGCGTGCAGGTCAAGACTGAGGGCCACCCGACGGAGGGAGGGGTGTGCACACTGGGCTGGATGACCAGCTAGGTCTTCTCCGTCCCTAAGATCCTGCAGTGATGACGACAGTAGCCCAGCTGGGCACCCGCCGTGTGCACACATTCTCTCACTTGAGTCTAATAAGAAGGTCTAGTTGCTATTGTTGCTATTTTACAGTTAAACAAGACCCTAGGCCAGTGACGGCGAACCTTTTGAGCGCGGCGTGTCAGCATTTTGAAAAACCCTAACTTAACTCTGGTGCCGTGTCACATATAGAAATTTTTTGATCTTTGCAACCATAGTAAAACAAAGATTTATATTTTTGATATTTATTTTATATATTTAAATGCCATTTAAAGAAAAATCAACCAAAAAAATGAGTCCGCGTGTCACCTCTGACACGTGTCATAGGTTCGCCATCACTGCCCTAGGCCGTTAAGCAACGTGCCCGAGCTCACACAGCTGGTGCACAGCGGGCTGGACTGACCCTCAGCCTGCAGAGCCTGCATTCCTACCCAAGATACAGCCTGCCTCCAGCTGGGCTCTACAGTGCTAAAGGATTAGGGTGCTCGGAGCCCATGATAAGGAGACCCAGGGAGATAATGTTCCTACTCCCAGAGGCTTTGATGTTTTATTTCAAGGCTGCTGTGGGCGGTCATGAGATTTGCAGACCTTCCCCTCTCAGGAAACAGGTTGGAAACTTGTCCACTTAAACTATGTGGCCACAGCCCCTAAAGCGTTCTAAAAGCGGCTCCGAGGGACACTCCCCAGAAATTACAGACCTGGGGTTTTTAAGAGACTGGCACCAATTAAAGGAGAATGCCACCAGAGGGCCACGTCCCGAACAACAACCGCTCACCCCCCCTACGGCGCAGTGCCCAAGGCTCCGTTTTTACTTTTCAGTGTGCCAGGGTTGATCGGATCCAGATTTGAATGTTTCGGTTTTCAAACTCGATGTGTGGGATGCCATCATCAAGCATGAGGCACGCGATGGCTCTTAAGTCGAAGCAGTCGCCTGGGCTAGCTATTGTTATGATCCCCATTTTACAGACGAGGAAACCGAGTTGCACAAAGGAACCAGTGACTTTTCCAAGGTGGCGTCATTATTAAGCGGTGAAAACAGACTGAATACAGATGTGCTGACGTCAAAGCAAGACTTGATGTCGCTGGGCTAGGCCACTGTCTCCTGGGGACCAGACAGGATGGAATGAGATTAATGTGAGGGCTCGAGGGACAAATGTCCCCCAAAGGCAGTTACTGCACGGCCATCCAATACCCCCTCAGTGGCTGTTCTGTGCGCCGAGGGACTAGGCGCCTGCCCTGATCCTTGAAGACGGGAAAGACACGTGGACCAAGAGCTTTGCCACAACACAAGCTGGTGGGACAGGCACTGTGGGGGCCAAGAGGAGAAATAAATTACTTCCAGTTGTGGAGCGTTTCACGGAGGCCATGGAATGCAAGGGAGGGAAAGGAATCTGCACATGGAGACAAGGCTGAGGCCGAGGCGGGGAGGGGAGTAGAGGGAATCGTTCCACATACAGTGAGGCAACATGAACGAAAGGCAGACACCTGGGAGACACAGGAGGGGCGGGAAGGGGGCCGGGTTAGTGCTGGGGGAAGCACACATCTGCTCCCACTCCCACCCCTACCCCTGCCGAAGCGCCCGTCCTGCTGTGCGATCTCATTTGCTCTGTGGACAGCCAGCTGGGCTGCTGGCAGGCATGGGAGCGGCCCCAGCTCCTCTGGGGCCTCAGCTGGAAACTTGGATTCAAAGAGCCAGAGGAGAGGAGCTCCTCCCAAGACCACTCGCCCCAAGAGGCACCGGTGTCTCAACCCTCAGGTGTTCCCAACGGGCCAGCCAGCCTGAACCAGGTCTCCGGGGGAAGCTGTGAAAATGGAAAAACTCCCCAAGTTCCTGTTCCCAGAGCCTGCAGACACAGACTTCTCCCAGGATGTGTAAATCCAAAGGACACTGCCATCTCGTGGCCCAGAAACCCAGATACCAGGAAGGCTGGGAAAGGCCCTGTGCCCCAGAGGGACCACACAGCCAGAAATGGCTGGGCCTGAATTTCACAATGGAACCAAAGTGATGCTGGCATACATTTTAGAGTCAAAACCAAGCCTTGTTTCTGGCTGCCAGGGTCCCTGAGGTGCAGGTGCTGTGTATTGCGCAGATGAGGAAACTGCCTCCTGGAGAGATTAGGCGACTGGTCCAAGGTCACACGTTGGCCAAGCACAGGGCCAGGTCTTACCCCAGGGTCCCCAGTCTCTGCCCAATAAAGGGTTAATGGTTAAAGCAGTGATTCTCAACATGTGGTCCCCAAGACCTTTCAGAAGGTCGAGGTAAAAACCATCTTCATAAGATACCTTTTTCTCTCCTACAATCATACAGTTACATTTCCAGAATCTAAGTGCTGTGCAGTGACCTCATCTTGTCCCAATGGCTGATGGGATGTGTGCTCGTGTTCTCTAGTGTTTCAAAAATTCCTGTTTTAATTTCTAATATAACATGGCTCACAAATAACCAAAAGCCCTCTGAGATAATAACTTTTAAGAGTATAAATGGGCCTTAGGATAAAAAAAAGTTTGAGAACTGCTGGTTTAAAGAAATACTTCAAAAAATAAAGTTACCCAAACTAAAACATCCCTGTTTTGATCTAGATGAACCAACTCTATGCTGTGAGGCACTGATTTTTAGATTGATTGAAATCCTAATGCTTAGGCTGACTGAAATTGTAACTAACATTTCTACAGATTAATGAAAAACACGTATGTGAGTAGAGAATGGTTACTGAGTGATTTCTAACGGGCAGGCTCTGCTCTAAGTGATCTACATGTGTCGCTTCATCTCATCTCCAACCACCACCTGCAGGAGATGCTATTATCACATTTTATCCTGGGGACACTGAGGGACGAGTGGCCCAGCTGAGGAGTACATGTGCTTGGAATCTGTCCCAGGCAGTCTGTCTTCACTGCCTCTTCCCACTTTTTCTGTCTTAAGATTTGACATTCACTTGATATGACAAAAGATTTTCAAAATACAGAGTCCAAGGAAGTAGTGAAAAGAAATAAGATCACCACCAATCTGACCCAACACCTTCACTTTATAGATGAGGAAAAGCGAGGGTCAGAGAGGGTGAGTGACTTGTAAAATATCACACAGCAAAGCATCCAGATCCACTGGGTTTCTTACTCCCAGTTAGGAGCTCTCAGAGCTCCAACCCAAGTAAACACTGCAGTTACCTCCTTCATAGCAACGTGTGAGCATCACAGCACAGCGCGTAAGCCAGTGACATCAGGACTACATACGAGACAACATCAACAAAAGCAGTTTGACTTTATTGCAGGGAAGCTAGGGAGGGTCTCTGCAGGAACTCCCAACGTTGGGCAGGAGTGCCAGGTTCCAGATCTGTCTGGAAGGCAGGAGAGGATCAGGGTCCTGGAAGAGATGAGATGTTAGGTGGGACAAGGGCGCCATCTGCTGTGTACGTGGACGCATTGCAGAAGCAGTAAAGGTTCCCTAAGAGGCGGTTGTGGGAGGGGAGGTGGGAAACCAGGTGCTGGACAAGACCCAAAGCCCGGTGTCTAGCCCTGCTCACTGCTCCCAATCTGTGGTTTCCAGCTTGACTGGAGCCCAGTAACCTTGCTAAGCCAATCACAGCCCAGGCCTCTTCTGGGGACTCTGGGGGCTGCTGGGACAGCACTCCCTGTCCTGCTTCAACTTACACTGGGAAGGCAATGAACAGCATCCTGGGCAAGCGAACCCGCCAAGAGATGATCAAGGGGCTTCATAACCACAACCATTCTAGCTCTTGTTCCCAAACCTGAAATCAGCCCCTGGGGGCCCCTAAGCAGACTCGTAAGCAGACGCAGACAGATGGGATGCTGCCTGGGTGTGTAGGGTAAAGCGCTTGACTGGCGATTCTCACCCAGTGCCGTGACCCGAATCTGGGGAGCCTTCCTGTACTACACACGGTTACTGACCTATGTGCAGGTAAAAGCATATGATGTCTGGAATGTTCTGTGGGACAGTACGGGCGGGGGGAGAGGCCATAGATGAAATAATGGTGGCAGTGACTGGACAATGGTTGGATCTGGGTGATGGGTACATGGGGATTCATTTTTACAACTCTACCTGTAGGTGTGTGACACTTCCTACGATTAAAAAAAAAATCCAAAATAAGTAAATAAAAACTATGAGCATTACCCAGCCACAGAAAGGAACGCAGTACTGACCCATGCTACGTTTGGATGGATCTTGAAAACATGGCACTAAGTGTAAGAAACCATACACAAAAGGTCACAAATTGCATGATTCCTTTTCCATAAAATGTCCAGAACAGGTGAATCCAGAGATGGAGAGATTAGTGATTGCCAGGAGATGGGGTGGGGGGAGGGCAGTGGGAGAGATTGCTTAATGGGTACAGGGAATTTTTTCTGGGGTGATGAAAAAACTCTGAATCTAGGAAAAGGTGGTGATTGTACAACATTGTGAATACACTAAATGCTGATGAATGATACACTTGAAAATGGTTAATTGCGTGTTATGTGAATTTCACCTCAATTTTTAAAAATACTGTGAGAAAAACATTTAGCCAAGCATGGTTTACAACCGGCAGGCCAGGAGGTTCCAATTCATTGTGGGCACTGGGGCTCCCCATGTGTTTGACCAGCTCGGGAAGCTTTTGTCTTCCCTCTCTCCGTCCATCCCTCAGCCCCCCACAGCACCCTAGGGATGCAGGGATAATGATGAACACTGGCCCGCAGCACCTGGAGCCGCCAGCCTCTTCGAGAGATTTCACAGTAACCTCTGCCAGGCAGGAAAGCGGAGGAGAGTTATAGCCCCATTTTTACGGAAGGGAAGGCTGAGTAAGCAGAAGTGTCCAAAGTCACGGTGTGCAATGAGGGCGGGGCTGGACTCAGAACCCTGGAATTCCGACCGTCCATCCTGTGCTCATCCTGAATGTGGGTTGTAGCCATGAGCATGTGAGGTCACTCTATGCACAGGACACTGCCCTGGCTCAGATTCCAATGGGCACCTTTAGGAAGGAGGCTGTACTCACGAGGACGGACATGGCCCACCAGTCAGTTGTGGCTGACTGCCTCTACCTGGGGAGCTCTCCACGGGCCACTGGGGACAATGCCACCAGCCATTACAGGTCTCGGGTTCAGGACGCCTGACGCCCATCCTGCCTCTGCCACCCACCTGGATGGGGCTTTAGTCACGCCACTTCCCCTCTGCAGGCCTCACTTTCCTCAATCACAGGGATGGCAATCACTACCATTCACGCAGCCCACGCACTACGTGGGGCGTGACACCAGGAGGCTGTGCCGTGAAGGGTTCTGAGGCTGCGGCTGGGCACAGAGGGCATGCTGGATGGATGAGTGCTGTCTGCCCTGGTTCCCTAGGGAAGAGCGCTGGCACAGTGCCTCTTACTGGCCTCCTGGATTTCAGGAAATCAGTGGGAATATCCAGCTTAGACACACGACTGTTCGGCCTCAGTCTACATACCTACCTGGTCAGCACAGAGCACAAGGCCCAGGGCACAGGTGTCATCTCTGATGGACAGTCAGCTTATCAAAGCAGAAAGCACACTGCTGCCCTAACCGGTTTGGCTCAGTGGATAGAGCGTCGGCCTGTGGACTGAAGGGTCCTAGGTTCGATTTCAGTCAAGGGCATGTACCTTGGTTGTGGGCACATCCCCAGTAGGGGCGTGCAAGAGGCAGCTGATCGATGTTTCTCTCTCATCGATGTTCCTAACTCTCCATCCCTCTCCCTTTCTCTCTGTAAAAAATCAATAAAATATATTGATTGTGAAGTGCATCCATGTCATAAAAGGAGCCCTGGGAGACATCGCACAGGACAACCTCTACTCACAGGTACTGCTAGGGTTCCCTGGACACGTGACTGGCATTAGATAATGAACTATTCTGGCGAAGTGCTGGGGCCTCACCCACCTGCCCACTCTGGTCCATCCTGCGGGCCGGGGGCCCAGGCCCTCGCTATTTGGGGCCGATGTAGGTAACAGTCTTCCCTGTTTTCTTCAGCGTCTCCAGCAGAGTGTCCACGTTGTGCTCAGAGTCGATGCAAACCTTCTTGTTGGGCAGGTCGATCTCAAACTCAACTCCTGCAGGAAGAGGAAGAAAGAGTTCAGGCTCTGAAAATCTTATTCACAACCACTCTTCCCCTTTCCTCCAGAGCAGGGGTCGGGAAACTCCCTGTAAGGCTGCAGTTTGCTGATCCCTGCTCTAGACCAGGGCTTCTTCTTCTTCTTTTTTAAAGTTATAAAGTTAACTCTTATTTTTTTAAATATATTTTATTGATATTTTTACAGAGAGGAAGTGAGAGGGATAGAGAGTTAGAAACATCCATCAGCTGCCTCCTGCACACCTCCTACTGGGGATGTGCCCACAACCAAGGTACATGCCCTTGACCGAAATCGAAACTGGGACCTTTCAGTCCGCAGGCCGACGCTCTATCCACTGAGCCAAACCGGTTAGGGCCCAGGGCTTCTTTTAAGTGTCTTTTTAACGGCAAAAGTAGTAGAGACAGCCCTGGCTGGTCTTCTCAGTGGTTAGAGCACTGGCCCGGCACCCAAGAGTTGCAGGTTCGATTCCTGGTCAAGGGCATGTACCTCGGTTGCAGGTTCACTACCCCTCCCAGTCCAGGTGCATGCAGGAGGCAACCAATCAATGTGTCTCTCTCACAGTGCTTCTCTCTCTCTCTCTCTCTCTCTCTCTCTCTCTCTCTCTCTCTTTCTCTCTCTCTCCCCCTCCCTCCCTCCCTCCCTCCTTCCCCCTCCATTCTACTCTCTGAAAACCAATGGAAAAAATATCCTTGGGTGAGGATTAACAACAACAAAGTAATAGAGACACACCATTAAAAAAATAAAAGGCAACTATTTCTGAATAAATTTTGAAAGTGTAAGGCCCCTACTCTCTTCTACCTCTAGAGATCACTGCAACCAGTGTGGCACTGTCCCATCTTTCTCTCTGATAGACAAAGGAAAAAAAAATGACTCTCCCAAATGGCATCATACTATACAAACAGGTCTTGCTGAATTTCACTTCCAACGGCCAGGATATCTTGTAGCACATACACACTTCATTCTTTTATTGTTGAAAGTAACGTATGTCCCCTTTCCGTGCCCCCCCCACCAGTGACCCCTTCTAGCCTGCCTCCGCCCCTCCCTATTTCATTCTTTTTCTAACAGCTACACCGTGTCCCATAGTGTGGACGTACCCACGTCTACTCAATCCCCTGATGAAGGACACTGAGGTTGCTTCCAGTTCCTCACTCTTCCCACAACAATGATAGAGTAAACGTAGTTGAACGTATCTTATAAAACCTGTGAAAATATTTCTGTCCCAAGCATTCACAGAATCGAAATCGTGGGGCACCTTCTCGATGATAACTGCTATTGCAAAATTGCCCTCTTCGAGGGCTGTGCCAACTTAAAGCCCCCGAGCGGCACAGGGGAGTATGTAGAATGGGTCTTGTTGAGACAACAGAATGCAGAGGGAGGGCCCTTGGCAGGTTCTAGGTGTGGCTTCTCCACTGACTTGCTGGGTCCTGCCCAGTATAGGCCTCAGTTTCCCCCTCTGTACCGAAGGAGCTGGGTTGGCCAGCCGC
>NW_005871104.1:6131368-6133156 GCF_000147115.1 Myotis lucifugus | reverse complement strand
AAGTTGGTGACAAACCAAATCAAATAACCAAGGTACCATACCAGCCGTAGAATTCGTTTTGTTATATGGCTGGTTTAAATGCCGTTTCCAGAAGTGTCCTTACCTCATCCATTTTCTATAGGCAGATCATAACACTAAAACATTTCTGAAAACTTGTGAACTGACACATTTGGAAGCATCAAGAAAGGATGGAGCCCTGGCTGGCGGGGCTCAGTGGATAGAGCGTTGGCCTGCGGACTGAAGGGTCCCAGGTTCGATTCCGGTCAAGGGCATGTACCTTGCCTGCAGGCACATCCCCAGTAGGGGGTGTGCAGGAGGCAGCTGATCAATGTTTCTCTCTCATTGATGTTTCTAGCTCTCTATCCCTCTCCCTTCCTCTCTGTAAAACATCAATAAAATATATATTTAAAAAAAATCACAAAAACAATCACATGGCACAAGGTTTAGTGCCTGAATTTGTACCTAAAGATACCTGGGGTGGGAGGGTGGGTGCTATAATGTATCGGTGCTCCACTCTGGGCTTTTGTCTTTTGGTTCAGAGTGTCTCCCTCCTCTTTGGAATGAATGTTTTGGTGTAATAGAGCTGGAAGAGGCCCTGGGACCGTCTAACACAGTGGATTTCAAATTGTGTTCCTTGCCGCCCCGGTTCCTGGCCAGGTGTCCTCATGTCCACAGTGGCCCCCTCATCTCATCCAGACTGTGCCACTCTGTATATG
This sequence comes from Myotis lucifugus, assembly GCF_000147115.1. Classification (NCBI taxonomy): domain Eukaryota; kingdom Metazoa; phylum Chordata; class Mammalia; order Chiroptera; family Vespertilionidae; genus Myotis; species Myotis lucifugus. The sequence continues at coordinate 6,132,440 of NW_005871104.1, read as the reverse complement.
AGGCGCTTCTGAGCAGACGCTCACTCAGGGAATCCACAGCAAAAGCAGACACAGGCTGACATTCCCATGTTACAGCCGGGAAACTCAGGCCAGGGGGAGAAGAGGCCGGTCAGGTGACCAGTCAGCAGCTAGGTTCTTTCCACCGTTTCTTTCAAATTAAGATTCTAGTTACTGGACGAGAAACCAGCCAGTGACTCACTGTGGGAATCTGGGCAAGTCACTTCCCCTCGGGCACTGGTGTCAACATCCCCGTTCCACAGGTGGAATGCACCCCAGAGGGCCTGCTGGAAGTGCTGCCCAGAGCACATCCACGCGGAAGCCCTTTGGAAATGGGGTGTTATCATCATCTAGGGCAGTGACGGCGAACCTTTTGAGCTCGGCGTGTCAGCATTTTGAAAAACCCTAACTTAACTCTGGTGCCGTGTCACATAGAGAAATTTTTTGATCTTTGCAACCATAGTAAAACAAAGACTTATCTTTTTGATATTTATTTTATATATTTAAATGCCATTTAACAAAGAAAAATCAACCAAAAAAATGAGTTCGCGTGTTACCTCTGACACGCGTGTCATAGGTTCGCCATCACTGATCTAGGGTCTTAAAAGTGAAAATCTTGGAAGACCGACTGCCCCAGCACTACCAGAATTCTGTTCGCAGCTCCATCATTACTTCATGGAGCCCCAGGGCCAGCCCTCAGCCCTCTCTGGGCCTCAGTTTCCTCAGCTGAGAGTTGAGGGAGCTGAATGAGAATAAAGGTTTTCTAAATGTGTCCAAAAGAGGTGCTTTAGGAGTTCTACACATGACTGATTCAAAGTTTATTTTTTAAATTGTTACAATTTTAAAAATCTTAATAGAAAATGACACTCAAATGTGTCATAACCAAAGTGATCCCAGTAGAGATCACCAACATACTAACTAGTACTGACAGGGCTCTGGAGCTGGATGACAAGGCCAAATCCCAGCTCTGCCACTTACTGGCTACTGGCTGTGTGATCCCAGGCAAGTTACCCAACCTCCTCTGAACTTCAGTTTCCCTCCTTGTATTACAAAAATAGTTGTAAGAAGCTACCTA
>NW_005871104.1:6121593-6130888 GCF_000147115.1 Myotis lucifugus | reverse complement strand
GGTTGCAGGCTGATCTCCATGCAAGAGTCAACTAATCCATGTGTTTCTCTCTCTTCTCGTCTCTCCCCCCTCCCTTCCACTTTCTCTAAAAAATCAATGGAAAAATATCCTTGGGTGAGGATTAACCAAATAAAAAAAGAAGCTCCTTAAATGGTGGTGAGGATGAAATGAAAGCCAGTAAGCAGAGTACCTGGCACATGCTAAGCACTCAGTACATCTTAGTTGTACTGTTATTATCAGCTTCAACCCCAGCTTCTCCTGCTCCATGTCTGCATGCATTTGAACACAATATGAAGTTTATCGGCCTCCCCCACCTCACCCCCAACCGAGGGCCGCTCACTCACCTCCTAGCTTGTTGAGGACCCGAGCGACTGCATTAGAGCAGCCTTCACAAGTCATGTCTACAAAGAACTCGTGCTTCTGAAATAAACAAAGGGGACCATGAGCCAAGACCTGCAGGGAGACCCACATACCCCACCAGCATGCAGGCCCATTCACGGGCCAAGACACGGGGCAAGGTCTGGCTGTCGTCAGACTCACCCGTCGCCTGTTTCTGGGCCCCCCACTCTTCAAAATGGAGTAACTAAGGATTTCTGTATCTCACAGGCTGCTGCACTGAGTGAGATAATCCCTCCAACTCCTTTAGCAGTGCCTGGCACTCAATGAGTTCAATCAGCTGGGAAGCCAGTTTAAAGTGTCAGATTCTGCCCGAGCTGGTTTGGCTCAGAGGATAGAGTGTTGGCCTGCAGACTGAAGGGTCCTGGGTTCAATTCCAATCAAGGGCACATGTCCCAGTTGCAGGCTTGATCCCCAGTAGGGGGCGTGCAGGAGGCAGCTGATCAATGGTTCTCTCTTCATCATTGATGTTTCTATCTCTCCCTCTCTTCCTCTCTGAAATCAATAAAAAAAATATATTTTTAAAAAGTGTTGGTTTCTAGTCTCACCTTTAAAATCCTGTTTCTTGAACTAGGGGGCCATCTCAGGACCATCGACTCTGACATGGGTGGACGCCCATCCTCGGAGCCATGCTGGTCTGGTGGTCTTATTTATGCATCGAAGATCACCTGCATTAGAATCACCAGGGAGCTTGCAAAGACTGTAGGTTCTAATCAGCAAGTGTAGGCTGGGGTGTCTACAAGGGCTAGGAAGCTCCCCTGGTGATTCTGATATACAGTGACCACTGCTCTCATCCAAATGCCTCATTCTCAGAGGCAGCCCCTAAAGCCTGGGGAGTGGATTTGCACGGGCTCCGAGTGAGTCGGAGGGCAGACCAAGGAGGGAACCCCGGCTCCTGGCTGCTGCATGCAGGCCCGACACCCACAGTCTCCACGATATCCAACACACTGAGCTCCCAGAAGACAGAGACTTCGTCCACTTCACTGCTGCATCCCCAACACAGGCACAGCTCGGAGATATTGCAAGTTTGACTCCAGACCACCACAGTATGGCGGGTGTCGCAATAAAGCAAGTTGTGATCTTTGCCTGGAAAGGCAGCTGGTCACCTTATTTTACTCAGGAGGAAACGGAGGTTCCCAGGGGTTAGACTGCCCACAGCAGTGGTTCTCAACCTTCCTAATGCCGCGACCTTTTAATACAGTTCCTCATGTTGTGGTGACCCCCAATTTCATTGTTACAAATTGAACATAATTAAAGCATAGTGATTAATCACAAAAACAATATTGTTGGGGTCCAACCCCAGTGGGTCCAGGGATCCCCAAAGGTATGGACGGAGTCGGCGATGAAGGAATGACACGGAGACAGCGTTCAGTTGATCAGCAGCCTAGCCAGGATCTCTAGCCAAGTTCTGGTTAGGATCTCCAGCCAAGTTCTGGCTAGGATCTCCAGCCAAGTTCTGGTCGCCAGGTTCTGTTGCCATGTTCTCTCTCTAGGTTCTCCAGCCAGATTCTCCAGCCAGGTTCTATCCAGGTTCTCCTGCCATGTTCTGTCTAGGTTCTCCAGCCAAGTTCTGTAGCCAGGTTCTGTCCAGGATCTTTTGCCATGTTCTCTCCCTAGATTCTCTCTCTAGGTTCTGTGTTCTGTTGTCTTGTTACATCTGTATTTATACCAGTTTATTTTAATCCTATCAATTTCTATTCCAAAGGCTAGGATGTTTCTTCTCCATTCCAGGCAGTAAAGATTATGTAGCTTAGGCATGACTGTTCATAGTTAAAGTGATTAACTACCCACCTGGCACTTAGTTAAGGGCTTTTATCCCCTCCCTAACTTCAGGGGAAAATCCCTACCTGGGGAAACAACCTTTCTCGGAGAGGTGACCTTGGTTAAAACACATAGCGCCAAGAAGGGGAGCAAACATATTAAGAACAGTATGCCATATACGCCAGATCCTTTGAAACATATGCTGTGCAGATGTTTCTTCCCTGCGACTGTGTCAAGCAGCAAGGATGGACCGGCTCCAGGCACAATATGTAATTATATATGTGTTTTCCGATGGTCTTAGGCGACCCACAGGATGAGAACCGCTGGCCCACAGTCACGTGGCAAGCATGTGCTGAGGCTGGGATGTGAACCCAGGCTTTCCTGGCTCCAGGGACATCCCGTTGGTTCTGGACCAGCAATCAGCACTGCTACCTACCACTCTCCCCCCGCCCACACCCCCCCCACACCCTCCCCCTGCAACCCTGACTCTTAGCAGGAGCTCTGGGAGTGGGCACACCTTGTGAGGTAGCATGAGTTTCTGCTGCCCAAGGGTCTAAATCACCAGATATCTGAAGCTTTCTTCTGCAGACCACAGACAGGTCTCCTTTCATCTTCACAGTGCAGCAGCCAGAAGCCAGCAGGAGGCTTCTGGGTGGCAAACATGACAACCCAGTGTTCTCCCCCTCCATTGTGAAGTGCAAAAGTAAATTTGGGGGTGGTGAAAAATCTAACGGGCAGCATATGCCATTCTTCACAGAGAATCCCAAGACTGGCCCACCACTGAACGCTTGACTTTGCGCAGCTCCAGCCCCTCAAAGCCTCTGATCTGTCACCTGAAAGTGGGTCCTTTAAAGTCGATGAAAAAAATCCAGTAAGTTGTACAACTCTTTCACAGAATCTCAGAACTGGGAAGGCGGGACGAGAGTGGGGTCACATTGTCCAGCTCCCCTCCCAGAAGGAATTCTTTCTCAACTCTCCAAGACAGTCTTTGAACACCCCAAATCCTGGGAGCTTACTACTGGTAATACTTGAGTGCCTCCTCTGTGCCAAACATCGTTCTAAGCACCTTCCGGGAATTACACCGTTTAATCATCACAAGAATCCCATGAGTTAATCACTATAATTATCCCTTTCTGACAAATAAGAAAATTGAAGTTCAGAAGTTTGGCCACTCACTCAGTGTGACATAGCTAATGAGTAGCAGGGCCTACACCCACCGGACATAGTCTCCAAACCCTAAACTTAACCCCTGTGGTCCTTGTGTTAAAATGGGGTTTGAAATCTGCCTGCCTGTAGTTCTACCCTACTTGTCCCAAATCTACACACGAGCTACCATTTCTTGTGGACTAGCTATGTCAGTGGCTGTGCCAACCATTTTAGTGGCATTTTTCCAGTTAACACTAACAACTCTCCTGAGAGGTCAGTTTTTTTTGTTTGTTTTGTGTGTGTTCTTTTAAAAATATATTTTGATTGATTTCAGAGAGGAAGGAGAGGGAGAGAGATAGAAACATCAATGATGAGAGAGAATCATTGATCGGCTGTCTCCTGCACAACCCCCACTGGGGATCAACCTGGGCATGTGCCTTTGACTGGAATAGAACCCGGGACCCTTCAGTCTGCAGGCTGACGCTCTATCTACTGAGCCAAACCAGCTAGGGCCTGGGAGGTCAGTTTTTATTCCCATTTTACAGATGAGGAAATCAAGGCGCAGAGAAGTAAAGCAGCTTAACTGAGGTCATCTGATTGGCAAGCAGAAGCACAGATTTTCAGAAAGGTTTCTGAGATCCCAAGTGCTTGGGAAACCTCTCGGGTGACAGTCCTCCGCCTCCTTCCTTCAGCTGTTCATCTCGTGACATGGAACCAAGTGCCCTCCATACCGGTCAAACCTCTGAAGGGTCTTTTGTTTGTCAAAATCCCCAGAAGTGAACACAGAATAGTGATTCCCCGGCTGGCCTTCCTCTCACTGCCACGCCCCTCAGAAACCTGGTGGCCTCCACGATCCTGGTCCCAGGGTGATTAGTGCTGTCCGCTAACATTTGCTCAACTGGGAGGGCTGATCCTGTCAGGCTCTTAGTCCATACTTTGTGTTGTCTGAGGATTTGTCTCAAGGCACCTGCCAAGACCCAAGGGAAATGACACCTGAGATGTTTGTGGCTGGGCCCAGGGGGCCTCTGGCTCACCTGCCTCTTCCCCAAAGCTCGGCTGCTAAGACACAGGCCATCTGTGAGACACCTCTGAGTGCTCGCTGGGGGCAGAGCTGAGAACTAGGCACCATGGGGGGAAGTGCTGAACACCACATGACCCAACCAGGATCCCTAGGATGCAACTGGGATCGAAGCTTCCTCCCTGGCCAGCGTGACTACTTCTGTCGGCGCATGGCCAGGCCAGAAGAGACTGGGAGTCTGAAGATAAGGGGATTAATGCTGGCTCCATCTGACTCCCAAGACCTTGAGTAAGTTACGGGCTTTGGTGTTTTGTTTTTTGTATTTGCAAAAGGCCTTAATTTCTTTTCTTTTTTTTTTCCAAATTATAAGAGAAAGTTTATTTAGAAAGTTACAGAGGTAGTAGAAGTGAGCCAGCTGGGCTTCTGAAACAAGTTACAGAAGCAAAAGAAGGGCCCTTGGAGCTTAGGAGAGAAAGGTAGGGGGCCTGGGGGGAAAGGCAGGGAGTGTGCTCCCGAGAGGGAAAGTGAGCCAAAAGGCCTTAATTTCTTTTTTTTTTTTTAAGTTTTAAAAATTGATTTTTAGAGAGAGGAAGGGAGAGGGAGAGAGAGAGAAACATCAATATGAGAGCAATATGTCAATCGGCTGCCTCCTGCAAGCCCCCTACCAGGGATAAGCCCGCGACTGCATGTGCCCTGATCAGTAATGGAACCGGCAATCTTTTGGTGCCAGGGAGTCGCCCAACCCACTGAGACACACCGGCCAGGGCATGATCTTAATTTCTTATCTACAAAATGAGGCCAGGAGCAACCTGAAATATGCGGAAAGGCTGAGTGAGCTGCACAGACCAACGAAGACCTGCTCATTCCTTCCCAACTCTGCCACTGAGCAACTGGAGACTTTGGGCAGGTCCCCGAACCTCTCTGGGGCTCATGGGTTCAAGTTCAGAAAGTGGTAAAAGTACTGGATCCATTCAGTGTCTCCCTGTACAGAGTGGACAGGGAAGGGAAGAAAAACACGGACCTTTGAAAACCTGCCGCGTCCGAAAGGCAATGGCCACCCCGCCCGCCCCTGTTTCCCAGCCAGCTCCCCGGACTGGCGTGTCCAGGTGGGGGGCACAGAGACCGGGACCCGGACCGGGACCAGGTCCGGCTCGCCACCCACTCCCGGGTGAGCTCGGGCTGCTCTCTTTCCCCGTCTCTGCAGGGAAGGACTGGGCTTGTAATCGCTGGAGGCCTTGCAGTTCAGATGCTTTGCAGCCTGACTTCCACATAAAACCCCTTTCACATTCAATTTCCCGGAGCCGAGGCAGGGGCTGGCGGGGGGAGGGGGGCTGGAAAGAGGGGCGCTCGCTCCGGCTGCGCCCGAGCCCTGGAGGAGCAACATCTGGCCAAGCAGCTGTGCAGCAGAGGCGCCAGCCGGAGAGGCGGGCTGCGCGGGGCCGGGGCGGGCGGCCACTTACCGGCATGACCGAGGGCGGCGGTGGGCGGCGGCGGCGACGCTTCTCGGGGTTCCGAACGCTGGCGCTGCTGTTTCCGGGCGTGCGCGCCGGGGAGCCGCCCCGCAGGCCAGGCCCCGCCCCCGGCAGTTAGGCCCCGCCCCCTGCCCCGGCCCCGAGCTGCCCGGCCGCGGTTGGCCATTCCGCCTCCTTCCGGCGGGCGCGGCCGGGACACCCGCCACTTCTGAGCGAGGCGGCGAGCGTCCTGGGCTGGCCGCCGCCGCCTGCTGGCCTTTCTTAGAAAGCTTGCTTCCTCCCAGGGCTGCGTTAGGGGCTGGAATGCAAGGGCCCCTTAGGGACCAGGACAGACCCCGTCCTTCCCATGTGTTCGCTCGGTCACTATTATGAGTCCCCAGCTGGCTAGGCATCCACAGTGCAGAAGTGGAAAAAACGCAGCCGAGTAGGGAGCCAAGGAAGCGTGCGTGGTGTTGCAGTGTGAACGGAGTCGTGTCATAGGAGCAGGAAAAGCTAACGCAGACGGAGTGCGCGTGGTGGGGGCACGAGGGGAGCAGGTGGTTCTGGAAGAGGGGAGACTGCGCAGGAGGTGATAGCTGAGCGAAGGGAAGAGTGAGGACACCTTCATCTGGTCTGGGAGGAAGATCCTTCCCTCCACTTTCCAAGGTTCTTTCTGCTGGTCTAATAATTAAGTTGTCATGAGACAGATTAATGGGAGAAAATGACCCAATTTAGTAACGTATCTATGTATGGGAACCCCCCCCCCCCACACACACACACACATGAGAGAGTCGGAGACCCCATGTCCATGAGCGTTCTGAGATACGGGAAATGACGAATCTATGACATTCTGAGCTAAGGATGAGGTCAAGTACTTGGGGCTTCCAAAGGCAAGGAAGGTCATTCTCAGAATGGGAATAACGGGAAGAAAAAAGAAAAAAGAGCAGAAGTTCAGTAATTAGAAGTTTGCCCTAACATATAAATAGGTCATAGAAAGTTATTTCTGGTCATAAATCTTATTATGGGCAAGATCCCTAATTTAAATTCTTCTAGGTAGTGGGGGGTGGGGGCACAGAAGTTTCTCTTGAGTGTAACAGGACTCGGTTGTCTTTAGCAGAAAATAATCCACATATCCAAGAGGCTCATCTTGGGGTAACTCATTATGAGGCCCTACATGATGAAAAGAGATGAGAAATTTGGGAAGGAGGGAGGCAGGCAAAATAGCAAGTACAAACCTTGGAAGACAAGTGTGAGCATGGTTTGAGAGGTGGAGATATTCAGACTGAGAGGCAGACACAAGAGAGATGGGAAAATGAAACAACAGCCATGGGTGAAGACAGATGGAGGCAGGTGCTGTAGGACACTTCCAGAGAAACAGGCCAACATTTGGAACTTCAGACACACACACACACACACACACACACACACACACACACACACTAACAAGGTGGTTCTGTCCTTGGAATATCCAAGGATTCTGCCAAAGGGGCTCAGTCTATATAGTTTCAAAGAATCCTCCACCAACAGAGTGCATGGAGAGCTTATAAAAACTCAGATTGAGCACTTGCTGGGCAGCTCAGTTGGTTAGAGCACCGTCTCGATATGCCAAGGTTACAGGTGCAATCCCCAGTCAGGGCACATACAAGAATCAACCATTGCCCGACCGGCATGGCTCAGTGGTTGAGTGTCGACCTATGAACCAGGAGGTTATGGCTGGATTCCACGTCAGGGCACATGCTGGGGTTGCGGGCTCAATCCCCATTGGGGGGCATGCAGGAGGCAGCCAATCGATGATTCTCTCTCATCATGGATGTTTCCATCTTTCTCTCCCTCTCTCTTCCTCAATAAAAATATATTTTTTAAAAGTTATTATTTTTAAAAAAGAATCAACCAATGAATAAATATATAGAACAAATCAATCTCTCTCTCTCTCTCTCTTTCTCTCTCTCCCATCCTCTCTCAAATCAATTAAACACACACACACACACACACACACACACACACACACCAAAAAACCTCATATTTCTAGCCCTGATTGGGTAGCTTAGTTGGCTAGAGCACTGTCCCAATACACCAAAGTTGCAGGTTTGATCCCTGGTCAGGGCACATATAAGAATCAACCAATGAATGCATAAACAAGGGAAATACAAATCAATGTTTTCTCTCTCTCAAATCAATATATAAACTTTTTTTTTTTAAACCCTCAGATTTCTAGGCCTCACCCTGGATACATTGCCCCTGAATTTCAAGGCCTACTTTTAGTCCCCCTCCTCCTTCTGGCTTTGGGAACCACTAGATGAAGAAAACTATAATCTTAACACATGAAACCTTTTTGAGAAAGCGTGCTGGTTATTGTCTCTCAGCTCCAATTCATCCTTTTTGCTACTCTGTGAAAATGGATCCGGACCATTACATTTTTTTCCTTTGCCCACTGGCAGGATGTTAAGCTTCCTCAGGCAAGTTTTTGTAGAGACACTGGGAAGGGAAAGGTTTTCCTTCCTGGCTTCAGTGCTCCCTGAGGCATGTGTGGCTGCCCCAGGCCCAGCGTCTGAGCATGGCTTCTCCAGCACCAGGCTCCTCCTGTGCAGGGGGACCAGCAGCACCTAGCAGCCAGCAGCTTCCCCCAGCACCTACCCCCTTGTGTGCTTTCATAGCCCAGTGCCTCCAGTGAAATGCCTTTTTCTGTGAAGAACTTTTCCCAGCATCCTCCCAGGTGGTTTTCCAGCCCAGAGGGTGGATGTCTAGCAAGTTCCACCACCAGGGAGTTCAGTGGGCCAAGCCTGGATCTCAGCCGAGGGGTGGTGGTGGGGTTGGGTGTGTGTGTGTGTGGGAGGGTTCTTCCTTAGGCACTCTATCTTACTATCTTGGCTACCTAGTGTTCTATCGTTTTGTTGTTCCATAGTCTATTTAACCAGCCCCTATGGCAGAAACCATTGGTTGGCTCATCTAACACTCATTCCCAATCTTTTTACTCTTGCTACTCTACAGGCTAGATCTCTCAATACTTGCTTTCCCATCCTCCCTTGCAGCCAGTTTGCCCATAAGCTACGGCTCTGGATGAAGAGTCCGAAGCGGAAGTCTGGAAGGAGTCTAGAAGCTTAGAAGAAGCTTTTGGGAAAGGTCTTGCTTTTCTCACAAGGAGAACAGACATCACTCCTTCCCCTTCCTGCCTAGAATACTGATGCGGTGTCACTAGTCATGTGGTTTAGACCTCCTGACCTTTTCCTCCCTAGGGATAACATCTAGGCCTCAGCTGTATTTCAGCTCCAGGCCCAGAAAAGCAGAAAAGCCAGACAAGTGATGCCATGGCTGCCTCAGGATCAGCTGCGTTGAGCAATCGGTGGAGACCATGACCCTGAAAGGACACACCTGGGAAAGCTGATGAAATTCTATTGAGACCCCTCCCTGAGACCTCCCCAAAGATTCCCACCAGCCAGAGAGAGATACATACCCCCAGCAAAGACCCATTGGGAGTCTCCTTCCAGGGAGTACATCCTGGCATTCCCTTCCCCTTCTCCTTTCC
>NW_005871104.1:6117648-6120538 GCF_000147115.1 Myotis lucifugus | reverse complement strand
TTCCAACCTAGGGGATTCCCTAGGGGGAATGGCTATTGTTTTAAATTTAGAACTTTCCCTCTGCACTTAGATTTTTCCCCGTTAACAATTGGATACGGATCCATATCTACAATTCTATCTCGTTCTCTTTTAATCTGCTGCAGAGGGCCCTGGCCGGGTTGCTCAGTTACAGTGTCATCCCATACGCCAAGGTTGGGGGTTTGATCCCAGGTTGGGCACATACAAGAATCAACCAATGAATGCATAAATGAGTGGAACAACAAATAGATCTTTCTCTCCCCCTTGCTCTCTCTCTCTCTCTCTCTCTCTCTCACAAATAAAGAAATAAAAAAATTTAAACTGCTGCAGAGTATTCTATATTACATGCACATCAACAGTTAGTTTGTAAACTGATGAGCAATTACTTTTGCAGTGTAAATAGTCTAACAAAGCTGATGATACTGTAATGTACACACTGTACATGCCTCTTTGTAAAAAAAAAAAAAAAAAAGTGGCCATCAACGAAGAAGTGGGATATACACGATTTAATAGAGACTGCCAAGTAGCCTTACAAAAAGAGCTGTAATCACTTAAAATCCCCCCCCCCCCCATGAAATTAAGAATAGCCTTGACCCCTATCACAGACCACTTGGGTTTAAATGACCAACCTGTGAATTTAAAGTTGCGCCAATTTGCTCTCATTAGCGTTTCAATTTGGAGGGTCATCTTGTAAAATGCAAATTTCTTAGTCCAACTTTAAGAAACCTTTCAGTAGCTCTCCATTGCTTTCAGAATAAAGTTCAAATTCCTTAGCATGGCTAACACGTTCCTGGAGGTTCCTACCTCCAGAAAACCTTCTCTCCTCTGGGCTGAGTTGCCTCTGGTGTCTTCACAGCCTCAAGACACCTGTCCCCGGTTTGGGGAGCGCCGGGCCCAGCGCAGCGCAGCGCAGCACTCTGGTCTGTTGAAAGGGGTGACAGCGAGCAGGGACAGCATCTAGATTCTAGATCATCCCTGATTCCAGCCCCTGCAGCTCAATAAATGCTGAAAGCGCGAGGCCGCTGCCGGAGTGAGGCCTGGGGATGGAGTGGGTGGGGGGCAGCCGGGCGCTCTCACTTTGCTCCCGGGGCCAGGCCTGCGTTGGGGGGCCAACTGGGACGCGCCCGGATGCCACGGAGCGGCTGCCCCGCGCCCCTTTCTGTCCCAACAGAGACGCTCCACGTGCTTCCCTTCCACGTGGCTCTGCAAAACTTATCCGCTAAGTCTTATCAGGAGCCCCCCTTCCGCAGGGTCACATGCCTGCAATGCGAACGGCCCCAGGCGTGCTTTTGTATTTCCATGGAAAATGCTCTTGGTCACCAACAGGGGGCCCAGCGATACGCTCAGAGACGTGGACTGGACGCGGCCGGCGCGCCGCTGAGCCCTAGAACTGTTTCGGGAAATCCTGGGGGTGTCCACAGAGGAGTTTGACAAGTTACCTTTTAAAGACGGAATGGCCGGGAGAAATAAGCGCCCCCTCCTCCCCAGCGATTAGAAAACCGAATGACAATGGCCGTGACGCACGGGGCGTTGCATGGAAGCCCAAGCGGATCAGAGAGTCTGCAAACGGCCGCCCCTCGGCGACAGCAGAAAGGGGAAACCTCAGCAACACCCACGCGGCCCCTTCGGGCCGACCTGCAGCAGCACTTGCCCCAAACGGCAGGGCTGAAATGTCCGTTCTCCAGCTCAACAGCAGCTCTCACGCGCGACTTTTCACTTCTTTCACGGGGGTTACCTTCTCCTTGGCTTTCCCTTAATAGTTGTCCGCGCTAGTGCAGACTAATGGGGGGGGGGGGGGGGAAGCCAGCAAGTGCCCTTCGGCATGGAAATAAAAAGTTGTCATAAGAAGAAACAAACAAGGGGAAAGTTTACCACTTGGTTCCCCTGGTACCGATCTGCGGAAAAGGCGGGAGAGGGGCCGCAGGGGCCGGATCTAACAAGGGAGGAAAAGAAGGAAAAAGGACCCAGCCCCGGACCGGAGAGGCTCAGAACCGCCCCTGAAGGCACTGGGGCCCTAGGGCTCGGTCTCCTTGGTGCCGTCCAACCCCCGTGTCAATCAGCTCTTTCTCGCGTTGCGATTGGCCGAGGCCTTCCTTGGCCTCCCTCGTTCCCACCTCCTAGTTGCTTGGGGTTTACTTCCCCAAAGTACACGGGCCCCACCTTGTGGAGCAACCGCTCATGCAATGGAAAACGGATCTCCGCCCAGGGTAAGACGTTTCAACGAATGGGAGCGGCCCCAAGCATTTATTGGCCATTGTGGATATCGGTCAAAAAACTTCCCGCCCTCCTTTCCACCGACCCTTTAAGTAATTGGCCCCTCTCTATGCCAATCCGTTACTAGGGAAACGAGATCCTCACAGTCTCATAGGCATGAGTCAAAGCCAATCAAGAGTCACGCCTTCATCCTGAGTCGATATCCAATGGCTGCTCGAGGAGCCCAGAGGACGCAGTCGGGATTGGTCGCCAGCCTGCCGGACCTGGCCGCAACAAGTTAGGCTGCGTCGCGCTTATATAGACCGGCGACGGAGCACGCGTGTGCGGACGCAGTTGCGTGAAGGCTTTTTCTCCTTCCTCCGAGCAGTGGAGCAAAGCTTGTTCCTCTCCCGCTCAGCCGCGCAGGTACGCCGGGGTATGGGCGGGGCCGTGTGGCCCGGGGTCGAGGAAGAGCGGCAGCGGTTGTGAGAGGGAGAAGACCGAGCGGCGCCCGTGTGAGGCGCGCCCCCCCTTCAACGGCCGCAGGCGGGCGCACGGGCGCGCGGAAGCATCTCCGCCCCTCCGTCCCCATTGTGATTGTTTCTTTTTCCAATATAAGTTTGCCAGCATATTTGAAAATTTCTTTTTGAAAAATTAATATGCGTGGATGTCATAAACA
>NW_005871104.1:6107131-6117548 GCF_000147115.1 Myotis lucifugus | reverse complement strand
GTGTCCGCCGCGTGCGCGTGCCGCGCCCAACTGCCACGCGGGGCAAGAGCGAGCCGCGGCCGCCGCCCGGGGTCCCAGGGCGATCTCCAGGGCTCGCTCGCGTTTCCCGCCCGCCTTCCCACGCGCCAGCGGGTCTTTCCTTCCCTGGCGAGGGGGCTACAGCGTGGCCGGGGCCAGAGGAGGAGGCTTTTATTCGGGGGCGGGAGCGTCACGAAAGTGCGATAAGAAAAGGATTTTGCGACCGGGAGGCAGAAGTGCTGCTCTTTGGTTTTCCAGGGAGTAAAGGGGGAGCAGCGGGTGCATGCATGGGTGATGCGTGGTGGTAACGAATTCTTCCCGAGCCCTTATTGTGTGCCAGGCACTGTGTGGAGCCACTTGTGTGCCTCTCGTGTACTCCCGCACCCTGGGGAGGTCGGTGCGATGACTTTCCTCATTTTCCAGCGGACTCGGCGGTCCCGCGGTGGAGGGACCTGGTCAGAGGCATGCAAACGGTAAGGGGCAGGTGCTTGTTTGCGCCCAGGTGGCCTGACTCCTGGTCCCCGAGCCTCTTTTATTCTTCATTCCAGCGTCCGATGTGGTCCCCGGGCACCTTGGCCCCCAGAGCACCGGGGGTCCCCTGGGGACAGCATCCGCCCCGAAAGGCCCTGCTGCGAAGGCTGCAGCGGCATTTGTGCTTGAGCCAGTCCTGGGCTTCCAGGGAGACCAGGGTCGGCCGTGGGCTGAAGACAAAGGGAGAGAAAGCGTTTGGGCTTCCTTTCTGTTTGTGTCCGCGTAGGTAGCTGAGGGGGGTGCTGCCCTGAAAGCTCCCGGGAAAAGCATCCGATCAAACGAGTCAGTGCAAGGGAACATGGACAGGGTTCCTCGTCTGATTTGAAACTCACAGCGTGATGATGGGAAATTCCCGCCAGCAGGAAGTTAGGCTCCGATATGAGACCCTGAATCATTTCTCTCTCTTAAAAAAAAATAAAAAATCGGAGCAGACTTTTGAGAAAGACCTGCGCGAACATAGTTTAACTTCCTCGTTTTATATAATTGAAGAAAATGAGGTTCAGAGTCATGAGTTTCAGACCTCGGCAGCATGTGTGGGTTAAAACTTGAAATAGGAATGGGAAGGAGGGTGCTCAGTTGCAGTGTACATCTGACCTTATGCCAGGTGAATTGGGGTGACTGAGGTGTGGGCAATCTTTACCCTTGTACGTAGTTGGGATCTACTGTGGATGACAGCCTATCCGCATTCAGTTCATTATTTGGCATTTACTGTTAGGCTCCTGTGTATATGCAGACACAGAAGACACTTTCAAAGACTCGAGTGTATATTTTTCTAGTAAAGTTATACTTTAGTTTTTTGAATGCCAGTATATTCTCTTGGCTTCATGAAATAATAAATGATCCTGTGTTGCAGGTCCAAGTCATTACACCACAGATGTCTCTATTGAGATAAAAGTACAGTAAAAGTTTTGAGACTTAATTCATTTGAATTTTGATTGGGATGGCTTTCAATTTTTTTTTTTTTAAGAAATTGACCTATTTTGTGTATATAGACACTTTTTAGGATTGGTCTTGATTTTTTTGCAGTCAGAGAGAACACATAATTTAATCTTTGTAAGTAAATTTAAAAACTATCAGGAAGCTTAATATTTGTGTGTCCATTTACCAAATACTCTCCATGTTTCTTAACAGAAAGTAGCAGTAAATATAGGATTGAAATTTTGTATTGAAAAGTTGTATCTATGTTGGTGTTGCCATAAATAACAGATTGCCTTAGAATATAACATTGTTTTACCTGGAACTTGCCTTCCTGTACAGTGCCATTTACCTGCGAGTAGACATCGGTTTAGCTATTGAATTAGCATTTTAAGTTAGCAAATGTTAAAACACTATAATGACCTACATTTAAACTGAGTTTGAGTCCAGCTAATTTTGTTACTGCTTGAGGTAAGACATACCAATGAAATTATCTTATGCATTAATTGGGGGGAAATTTTGTTACTTTCCCCTTCAAATTCTTCTTTAAGAAATAAAACCCTGTTCTTGGCCTCAGGCAAATGATTATCAGTTGAGCAGGAATATGAAAACTGATACTTCACAAATTGGTAGCCCAGCTGATCTCTTGTGCATTTATTTATCAAGAACAAGTGATTTTTGAAGAAAAGTTGTAATGATGCAAGACTTAGGTGCCATCTTGATTCCCAGCCAAGTCAGAGGTTACTTTTATTATTGTTAAACCCTTTCAATATAAGCTTTTGTGCCTCTTCTAACTGGTGGAAAAGTAGGCAGTTCTTTGTTCTTTATTTAATTCAGTTTCAGTTCTCAGCTGACAGTCTGCTAAGGGAACATCAGGAGATGTGGAAATGTTGGTGACCTACTTTGCAGCAGTTTTTTTTTGTAATTTACATTATTTTATTTTGCTTGTTTTGAATAGAAAATAAAGGGCAGAGCTTAGTTTTAAATTCTTACAGGTTTTTAAAAAAATCATTTGTTCTTTTATTTTTTTAATACTTATTGATTTCAGAGAGGAAGAGTGAGGGAGAGAGATAGAGACATAAATGATGAGAATCAGTGATCAGCTGCCTCTTGCACATCCCCCACTGAGGATTGAGCCTGCAACCTGGACAAGTGCCCTTGACTGGAATTGAACCCAGGACCCTTCAGTCCGCAGGCGGATGCTCTATCCATTGAGCCAAATCAGCTAGGGCTTCTTACAGGTTTTTGAATTGTATATGGCTCTTAGGAAGGATAAGGAAATGTTTAATTAAAAGATGAAATTTAATATAAAGCCTGAATTTGTGACCTAAATAAATTTTTTCTTTTTGCCAGTTTAATAAAATTACTCACTTGACCTTACAGCAAATATTGTGTTTTTTAAGATAATATTTCAGAATTTATATATGCATTGTATGTTCATTTAGTAGTGCTTTAAGACTGCTTTGGAGCCCTGGCTGGTGTGGCTCAGTTGGTTAGGCGTTGTCCTGTGCACTGAAGGGTTGCCATTTCCATTCCTGGTGAGGGCACATGCTCCAGTTTCAGCTCTACTCCGTGGAGGGGGGCAGGCAGGAGGCAGCTGATAGATGTTTTACTCTCACATCCATGTTTTTCTCTCTCTCTCCCTCTGTCTCTCTAAAAATCAATACAAAAATCTTAAAGAGCCCTAGCTGGTTTGGCCCAGTGGATAGAGCATTGGCCTTCAGACTGAAAGGTCCTGGGTTCAATTCTGGTCAAGGGCATATGTGCAGAAGATCAATGATTCTCTCTCCTCATTGATGTTTCTTTCTTTCTCTCCCTCTCCCTCTCTGAAATCAATCAATAAAAAATAAAAAAATTAAAAAGGAAATCACTTCCAAAAAGAACATTAAAAAAAAATCTTAAAGAAAAAGACTGCTTTGCACAAAACTTAATTGACTTTACAAAGGAAGATAATCGTCAGAGTAGGTAGGCTAAAAAAAACCAAACTGCTCTTTTCTCCCCTGGCTAATCAGTTCTTAACATCTAGTGTGCAAAACCTTTCGTGCAATAATGTCCTTTCAGCCATGTAGTTACATTTACATTGAGCAACTGTAATCTCACTTATAGTTGGTGATCACACTGTGGCACTTAACCAGGTTTATGTTGTTATTTTTATTTTATTTTTTTGTTAATCCTCACCCGAGAATATTTTTCCATTGGTTTTTAGAGCGTGGAAGGGAGGCGGAGAGAAAGAGAAACGTCGATTGGTTGCCTCCTGCAGGTGCCCAACCGGGGCCAGGGATTGAACCTGCAACTGAAGTATGTGCCCTTGACCATAATTGAATCTGAGACCCTTCAGTCCGTGGGCTGACGCTCTATCCACTGGGCCAGAATCGACAGGCAGGTTTATGTTTTTAAATCTCAAAAATAAGCTTTTTGTTTACTTAAAATTTTTTATTTTAAGTATTATTGGATACCTTGTCTGGCCTTGATTGGAAAAGCTAAATTGCAAGCCAAGTGGTAATGGTGAAGAGCTAGGAATAATTGACACGTGATGAGTGGGTTTTATAAAGCAGAAAGTAAATATGAAAAAGGCTGTGGCTTTAGTAAGTTCTTATTTTTTAATATATTTTTATTGATTTCAGAGAGAAAGGGAGAGGAAGAGAGATTGAAGGGGAGAGAGAATCACTGAATCATTCACTGATCGGCTGCCTCTCCTGCACGCCCACTACTGGGGATGGAGCTCGAAACCCGAGCCATGTGCCTCTGACCAAAATCGAACCTGGGACCCTTCAGTTGGCTCTATCCACTGAGCTAAACCAGCTAGGGCAGTAAGTAAGGTCTTTACATGATAAATTTCCCCTTCTGTCCTTGGGCCAATCTCATAATATTGCTTAGCTGTTTAGCCTGTGTGCTATTGAGGTATTTAAAAAATATTAGATGGTTCAGAAAAAGAAAGCTGGCATCCTGGATGGGGCACATTTTGTAGGTATGTCATCCTTGGTGGCTGTTAACTTAAGTGGCTATGAATATGACAGCATTGTATATTTGTATGGCCCTTTACATGTTTTAAAATTGCTTTCACATATCTTAGATTTGCCCATGTTTTCACTTAAAAAGAGAACTGATAATTTGATATTCAAATAGTTGTCTAAATTATTTTGTAAAGCATGTGGTGTATCTAGCTATTCAAAAAAAAACCTGAAGGATTCAGAATCTGGATGGCGTGAGTGTGACACCTGTCCTAGGCTGTGCCTCAAGTACACACCATGTTTGAACTGTGAGCTTGCTCTTAGGGTTCCCTGGAGTGTATCCACCTATGCTGTATGATCTAAAGGCTAGGAAGTTTATGTTTCTAGGAATTTCATAGGTGAAGCATTAGTAGTAACTATACAGTATCTTCTTGATAAGAAAGAATAGATAGTTGCTTAATTATAAACACAGCTGACTTAATTTTGGAATGGGAAAGGGATGCTAAAAACCAAGAAAAGCTGGTGCATGTTATGTTTTGTAATTTCTGTCTTGAAGTTTTTATCTTTCAGGAAAAGTTTTTTTTGAGATAGATAAATTTTAGATTTATATAAGAGTTGGAATGCAATGTAGAGACATCTTTTTTTTTTTTTTAAATCCTCACCTGAGGATATGTGTTTTTTGAGGCTCTGTTTTTAATGTGGGTTTCGATGGGCTGCCTTCCATATGTGCCCTGACCTGGGATTGATGATGCTCCAACCCAATGGGCCACACCAGCTATGGCCAGAGACATCTTATATAGACTTTGTTCAGCTTCCCTAATGTTAACATCTTACATAATCATGAATTTCGTGCACTGGGTCTCTAGTATTTGGAATAAAATGAGATAAACATTTTCACATTTTCTAGTAGTTTTTCTCAAGGGAAATATTCCTGATGACTGTGATGAGTAAAAATTGTTTCAGAAATACTAATTCTATTCAGCAAACTAATTTTACTAGCATAAGAATAAATTATCAGTGTTTAACAGAAAAGTAAAACTTAATGATAATATTTCTGTTGTTTTTTTGTTAAGTCTCACCTAAGGATATTTTTCCATTGATTTTTTTTAGAGAGAGTGTAAGGGAGGGGGAGAGACAGAGAGACACATCGACGGGGCCTCAATCGAACCTGGGACCCTTCAGTCTGCATGCCGACGCTCCATCCACTGAGCCAAACCTGTTAGGGCTAATGCTAATTTTTTAAAAAGAGAGCAGAAGTTTTTAAACCTAACAGGGCTTAAACATACCTAAAACAACTGTATTTCCAAGATGCATGTTTTAAAAGTTAAGATATTAAGATGTGTACTTCATTTAGTTTTAGTTTTACAGTTTGACTGGACAGTTACATTCTGTGGGCACACAGACAAGTCTTCCTACATAGCATTAGTATAGGTGGACTACTATACTTGACCTTTCTAAAAAGGTCAAGTTTTACATTGAATGCTTGGGCTTCTGTATTTCAGAATTACAAAAATTCTTCTTTTCACAGGAAATCTACATTTTTATATTGCTAGCAGAATACATAAATTGTCTTCTAAGTGACAGAAAAGGATGGGATGTAGAAATGCTTTCTTTTATCATAGTTAATAATTATAATATTAATAGTACTAAAAGCTAACATTCAGTGCTTACTGTCTACAAGACATTTAATTCTTATAATTAGGATTTTAATTTTACAGATGAAAGAACTGAGGGGCACAGATAGCACGTTACTAGCCCATGAGCACAGCTAGTGAATGGAGTTTAGGATTTTTCCTAGTGAAAGCATTAAAGAAAATTTGGGGGTACCTTTTGTTGTATTTCCAATACTCATTTACTATTTTTAAAATAGAGCACTCAATTTCTAAGTTCATTTGTCATGTTTTACTTCTTTTAGTCATTTCTAAGTGGTCAATTTTGTCTTTTAATTCTTAGGGTAAAGAATGATTCCCTTTTCCTAACCTAGCACCTTTTTAGTATTTCCAGAAAAATATTTTAAGGGAAAGTATAAAATTTAAAAAATACATATTTCCTGTTCCTTTTCATTGAGTATAATTTTGGGATATCATGACATTCATAAATACTGGGAATATTATAAACTTAGATATAAAATTAGTGGAAAGTGAACTTCCTTTAGTGAAAAATGAGTGCTTCTCCTCTTCCCTTTATTCTTCCCAGGTCCTGTTTCTTTCATCTCTAATCTTTCTAGTCTATAATGATTTCAGTTTATATCATTCTTAGGAATATTATTATTATTTTTAAAATGTGTCTTTATTTGATTTTAGAGAGAGAGGAACATTGATGTGAGAGAAACATCAGTCAGTTACTTCCCACACGCATCCCTACCAGGGACCGAACCCACAACCTGGGCATGTGCCCGACAGGGAATCAAATTGGTGACCTTTAAGTGTACGGGACAATGTTCAACCAATTGAGCCACATGGGTCAGGGCAGGAATATTATTACTATCATTATTATTATTTAAAATTCTTATTGAATATAGTGGGCTGACATTGGTTAATAAAATTATATAGGTTCCAGGTGTTCAATTCTATAATACATTATATATTGTATTGTGTTCACATTAAAAATCAAGTCTCCTTCCATCACCATTTATCCCCCCTTTATCCTCTTCTTCCTCTCACCCCCTTTCTCTCTGGCAATCACTGTACTTTGTTGTCTGTGTAAAATATACACAGACGACATATTGTGGGTTCGGTCCCAGGTAGGGATGCGTGTGGGAGGTAACTGACTGATGTTTCTCTCACATCAATGTTCCTCTCTAAAATCAACTAAGACATTTAAAAAGAAATAAAATAATAATAATAATCCTAAGAATGATATATCCTGTTGCTCTGAAAGCAGTGTAATAAGGGAGTGATCTCCACATTGGAATTGTTTGGAATGTTTGTTTAACGAACTTACTGTGTCTTGGGAGAATGACTTCTTTTAGGAAGTCTTCAGCCTGGGGATTGCAATAGTAAGACGTTTCCTACTCCTGATTTTGGTACATGCATCATATCTTTCCATTGATGGGTGTATACTGTTATGTTAGGAACAGCCAGACTCCATAGTTGTATAAATTTATAAAACCTCTTTTAAAAGGACACGGTGTTCCAGGAGTGTTTAGTAAATGAGGGAGAATGTTGGAACTTTTTAACATGGTTTTTCATTAATAGTTTATAATTGTCACAATGAATCAGTGATTGGCAAAACACCACCTTTTCTGAAATGAATCCATTTGAGTCTGTTTACTTTCATTTTAGATTTGATAGAATTGAGAGTTATGACAAACAAGAGTGAGATTAATGACTTTATTATCAGGAGATATGGTATTAGTTCACATATTTTTCATAGCTTGTGTTTTATTTTTGGGCCAGAAACAATGATGAATATTTCAGAGAGATGATTTACCAAGTAGAATTTTTCTAATTAGGATAGAGTTTGTCTGCATAGACTCAGATCTTTTGGGCTCAGATTGCCTACATTTTCTGCATTTCTTTTTTACTGAGAATGGTGATTAAATAGAGACGCTTATTTGCAAAACTTTAAGTGTATGATCTTAGATTACCTAAGAACTTCCCTAAACATTTTGTAGTCACTGATTAGTGGTTTAATCTTAATTATTTCAATACATTTTATGATGTCTTCAGGATTTTTTTTTTTAAATATATTTTATTGATTTTTTACAGAGAGGAAGGGAGAGAGATAGAGAGTTAGAAACATTGATGAGAGAGAAACATCGATCAGCTGCCTCCTGCACATCTCCCACTGGAGATGTGCCCGCAACCTAGGTACATGCCCTTGACCGGAATCGAACCTGGGACCTTTCAGTCCGCAGGCCGACGCTCTATCCACTGAGCCAAACCGGTTTCGGCTCTTCAGGATTTTTTTAATATCACATGCAAAAATAGCTTTATTGACACATGTCCAAATGCTATCTTTTTTTTCTTATTTTTTCCCATCACCATTTATCCCCCCCCAATACCCTCTTCTACATCTACATGCCCCCCCCCCAAAAAAAAAAAGTCAGGATTTTTTTTAAAACGTGGAAGTCTTTTTTTTTTTTTTAATTTTTGAGGCATACTTTACAAACAGTAAGATCATAGAATGTAAAGGTTCAGTTTGAGAAGTCATATACATGTAACTGTCACCTTAATACATGCATTTTTCTCACCCTAACCAGTTCCCGTGATCCTATTCTGTCAGTTCTCTCTCAGGCAACTATCTTCTAGCCACCTTAACCTTAGTGTTTTGTTAACCTTTAAAGAAACAATGTTATGCCTGCTATCTTAATCTAAATTATACAAACCCTGACAAATGGATGGTCAGATATTAATTTTGCTTGCATAAAATTTTAACCTCCTTTTGTGTGAGAATGTTGAATGAAAGAAAACTTTTATTTCCTATTATGTTTCAGCTATTATTAAGTTTTAGGAGTAGAAAGTTATGTGAGAAATGATCTCTATTCTTAAGAAATGTAACATGTAAAGGGTGTCCCAAAATTCACGCAAGAAGTAATTTTGATAGAAAACACAGGTTTATAATTAAAAATTGTAATTTTTTTTATTGATTCATAAAGTGTACAGTATAGGGTTATGTATGGAATAATATATCGGGTAAATGGCCTTTGAGAGCTTCTCGAAATGTCCAATTCTTGACCACGGTGCCGAATTGATGTCCCTGGACTCTCAGCAACACTCTCACGAACTGCTTCGATGTTTTGTGTTGAACGACTTGTTGAAGGACGGCCAGAGTGTTTAAGATCACTAATTGATCCAGGCTCCCTAAATTTTTTAATTAATCTCTTCACAGTTGATAAAGTTAAATCACTATTCCAACCACATTTTGCACGAAAATTGCGAACTGTAGCTGCCCCAACCTTCATTATTTTTAAAATATTGCTCAACAATGAAAACGCGTTGTTCTTTCGTGTAGCGCTCCATTTTTAATAACCCTGAACTGTCAGCTGTCATGCTATCTTTTTTTTTCCCGTTGGCAACACCTTACGGCACAAATGGCGTAAAATTCAAATCTTGCATGAATTTTGGGACACCCTTTAGTAAGAAGCTTGCATTCTTCCTAATGTGGAATTCTTAA
This sequence comes from Myotis lucifugus, assembly GCF_000147115.1. NCBI lineage: Eukaryota > Metazoa > Chordata > Mammalia > Chiroptera > Vespertilionidae > Myotis > Myotis lucifugus. Next base: position 6,108,015 of record NW_005871104.1, on the reverse strand, counting down.
AGCCTTTGATATTTTAAGTTTGGAATCAGCCCCTTTTTTGAACAGTGAAGCAATACAGTTCCTTTCTATTAAAATACTTTTTATTTTAGTCACGTGGATATAATTTTTCCCCCAGTTTTATTGAGAAATAATTGCCAAGAACATTATTTTTTTTTTAAATATATTTTATTGATTTTTTACAGAGAGGAAGGGAGAGAGATAGAGAGTCAGAAACATCGATGAGAGAGAAACATCGATCAGCCGCCTCCTGCACATCCCCCATTGGGGATGTGCCCGCAACCCAGGTACATGCCCTTGACCGGAATCGAACCTGGGACCGACGCTCTATCCACTGAGCCAAACCGGTTTCGGACAAGAACATTATTTTTAAATACTGCTACAGTTTCTCTTGGGCTCGTTGTTCAATGTTTATTATAAAAGTGCTTAAAGGAGAGACTTCCAAGAGCCAAAGCTTTCATTTTAGTGGAACCACATGTGCCGGTGGTATCCTAATCCTAATATATAAAAAGCCAGGGGCTGTCACGACCGAAACAACCAGATGGACAACCAAACAACAGGCTGCATGGGGCAACAAAGCTGGCAGGGGGGTTAGTGAGGGACAGCTAAACGACTGAACAGCAGGCTGTGTGGGGCGACCAGGCTGGCGGGGGGGGGGGGGAAGGCATTTGGGGGCAACCAGGCTAGGGGAGGGAAGTTGGTGGCGACCAGGCCGGAAGGGGGGTAATGGGGGTGTCCACACCAAGCGAGGGGGCCGGGGGGCAGTTAAGGGGTGACCAGGCCCTAGGAGGGGACATTTGGGTCACCCGGGCCTTCGGGGTAGGGGCAGTAAGAGGTGACCCCGCCCTATGTGGAGGGCATTTTTGGGGTAAATTATACAGGTGTGG
>NW_005871104.1:6102862-6107031 GCF_000147115.1 Myotis lucifugus | reverse complement strand
GGCCCCCCCCCCCCCCCCGTGACGATTTGTGCACTGGGCCTCTAGTACATAAAATAAGCCTTGGGGCAACCCTGATGATGGACATTAAAACTTGTAACTTTAGTACCAGAATATTGAAAATTTGGTTTCCATGTAGCTATATTGCATGTTTCTGAAGTTGGAAATTTCAACCCCAAATAAAGTACCATCTGTTTGGAAAATTCAGAAATGGTAATTATAAATCTAGTTTCCAAAATATTCAATTATGTTAAGCTATTAAACTAATAAAATTGATGTTTGGAAACTTGTTGAATTATAAGTATTTCTTTGATAAGTTTCAGAATTATAGCAGTTAAGAAAAATTTACAAATGTGATGAAGATAAATTTAGCATATAAATATGTTTGACTTTACTTACTTGGTTTTATGGTGATGACCTGAAATAAAATGTTGATGATAATGGTTCAGTGAAACCAATAATGAGCTTTTAAAATTCTTTTAATTTGAATGATCTAGGTAATCTCACAGAAAGAGAAAAGAGAAATTCTAGAGGTGGTCTAGTTTTAATTTTTTTTTTTTTTTTTTACCTTTGATATACAACCTAAAGGATTTTCAGGATTTTTGCATAGGACGATTGGATGTGAGAAATAGTATTTGATAAAATGTTACTTAGAAATTTATATTTTAATGAGACTTCTTGACAGTATCAAAGGACGAAGTTAGGTTGATGTTACTAGTCTAGTAATGCTGACATTTGTAATATTGCTTAGTGAATAAGAGCATATGGTACTGAAGAGAAGGTAGTGCAATTAGCGGAAAAAGATAGGAGTAGGCCAGTGTGGCTCAGTGGTTGGAGCATCAGCCCGTGCACCAAACGGTCTTGGGTTCAATTCAGGTTAAGGGCACTAAAAAAAAAGATCGGTGTTTACTTAATTATACTGTTTTCTTTCTCTGGTTTATCTGTCCTGTCATGAAGGTTCCCTTTTAATTGCTTTTTATATTGTGGATATATTGTCTATTTTAGATGAGACAGGGAAGCAAAACTTTCTGTTCAGCCTCAATATATTTGAAAATATGTAAGTACAACTTAATGGAATAAAAATGATATTAACTTCACCAGTTTCTGAGGAATTGGAAGACCCGTTTAACATTTTGAAATTAGTTGTGAGATCTGGGAATTTTTCTTTTAATCTGATATTGGGTCAGATGTTAGTGATTTTTCAATAGAGAAGCTAAGGCCCCCCCCCCCCCCTTTTTAACATTTAACATTTATTTATTGTTTTTGTTAATCCTCACCCGAGTATATTTTTCCGTTTATTTTGATTTTTTTTTTTTTAGAGAGAATGGAAGAGAGGGCAAGACAGAAACATCGATGTGAGGGAAACATCAATTGGTTGCCTCCTGCAGGAGCCCTGACCAGGGCCGGGGCGGAGCCTGCAACCAAGATACATGCCCTTGACTGGAATTGAACCCGTGACGCTTTGGTTCACAGGCTAATGCTCTATCCACTGAGCCAAACCAACTAGGGTGAGAAGCTAAGCCCTTTTAAGAAAGGAAAATTTATATGGGAACTCTAAATATTAAAGTGTAGTCGCTCTGGTTTAAGTAAGTAATGGGAAATCTTAAAACTCAGAAACTACAGGCTAGATGACTATTTAAGAACCTTTAATATTCAACTGTAATCTGTAAGTTCCGAAGAATCTAGGATCAGTAAAAACATCAGGAATTATCTTTTTCTGGACCAAGAGCCAGGGGAAAAAATAAGCAATTTCGCATTCTGCCTCAGGTTAGTCTACTTTAAGTTTATTAGTTTAAGACTTGGGATCCAAATTCTTGTTACTGATATCCTCATAACCATGCCTGCAGGCAAACTACTCTTCAGTATGACTGGGAAGCTATTTCATAGTGTCTGTAATTTGGGGAAAATGCTGAACAGGCCTTCAACTAATTTCTTAGATTCTGGTGAAACAAGTAGGACAGATTTAAGAATAATGAGGATGGGGACATCTGTAATAACGTCAACAATAAAAATTAAGTTTAAAAAAAAGGAAAAGAAAAAAAATGAGGAAATGCAGTGGATGAGGATAAACATATCTCCACAAACTGCTTATGCAGGAATTGACAAACCAAACTCAGTGCATTTTGCCCATCCTTTAGAAAACTGAAATAAAATTTGTCTCCTTAATTGATACTGTAATTAATCTGTATGTATGCCTTTGCGTTTAAATTCAAGATAATTTTATCTTTTAAGTGAAAATTCGGGATTATCTCACACCAAATATCTTTCAGTTTTTCTTTCCTTTTTTTTTAAGTTTGAATTTTTTTCAATAACAGTTTACTTTCAATATAATTTTGTATTAGTTTCAGATGTACAGCAGAGTGATTAGAAAATCATATCCTTAAAGTTCTTTTAAAATAATAACTGACAATAATTGAGGACTTAGTATCTGTCAGGTGCCTTTCTTAACGCTCAAAGGTACTAACTTTAAATCATCATGATAATTTTGAGGTGATAGGGATTATTTTGTGAGTAAAAACATTTTGTTTGTTAACTCTTTTTACCCACATTATTTTCAGATTATTTTTGGTCCCATTATAGAATAAATTGAGCATATTTAGAACTTCCAGGTTTTGTTTTTAAAGATACCAAATATTTCCCTGACTTAGTTTGATTAAAAATGTGATAGTATGTGCCCATATGTCTTAAGCTGTATTTATTGTTTGATTTTATCATCCTCAAATGAAATAGTTGTATAAATAAGAATATGTTTGTAATTTATAACTCGAATACTCTGGGTTAAATTAATTTGGAAAATTATGGTAGATGGAAATATGTACCTTTGAGTTTCTTATATTCAGTTTAAGAAAATCGAATATTGGGAATAATGATGAATTAATTCTTTATAGTGATTTTTTTTCTCCCAGTATTTCTCTGATTACAATAAATTTCAGTGTATAAAATATCACCTGGTCTGTGTGTTTTGTTTTTATAATAATTATTTCTTTTTAAAACCAAGAATTTCTGAAGTGATCTTGTCTTTACTTTTGAGTTGGTTTTAGCTAAATGATTATCTTCTCCCCTGCTACTTTTTCCCTTTGTACTTGATCTTTCCAGTTGAACACATTTAACTGCTGTTTTTTTCCAGGTTGAATTGACCAAAGCAATGGTTATGGAGAAGCCTAGTCCCCTGCTGGTCGGGCGGGAATTCGTGAGACAGTATTACACACTGCTGAACCAGGCCCCAGACATGCTACACAGGTAAAAGTTGTTCTCCTTCAAATGTTGTTTTCTAGTATGTGGTTATTTATCCTTGAAATTCTCTTATTCATCCTTCACATAAAGGGTTGTTGCATAATAGTGCTTTCTTTTCATTGATTTATTGGGATGACATGGGTTAATGAAATTATATGGATTTCAGGTATGCAGTTCTACAGTACATCATCTATCTGTATATTATATTGTATGTTTACCATCTCAAGTCAAAATGTGTAATGGTGCTTTATATAAGTGCCAATAAATTGTGGTTGTTAAAATGATACCATTTTATTTATTTATTTTTAAAATTTTATTTTCTTGTTTAAAGTATTACAAATAGTAGTACATATGTCTCCTAAAATGATACCATTCTAAATAAAATACACAAATGTTATTATTACTAGAGGCCCGGTGCATGGATTTGTGCACCTGTGGGGTCCCTCAGCATAGCCTGCGGGGATTTGGCCGAAACTGGCAGTCCAGCACTGCTTGCTGTTCCTGCCTGCTGCTCCTGCTCATCCCAGCACCACTGCGCCTGCTGCCGCCACTCGATAGGCTTGCTGCTGCTCCGCTGCAGTCTCTGGGCTGTGAGCCCTGTGTCTGGTGCCAGTCAGTCAGCTGAGTGGTGCTCCCGCTGTGGGAGCACACTGACCACCAGGGGGCAGCTCTTAAGAACAACTGGAACGACCAGTTGATCAGTCACTATGACATGCACTGACCACCCAGGGGACAGAAGCTCAACACAGGAGCTGCCCTCTGGTGGTCAGTGCACTCCCACAGCCAACCTTCCGGTGGTCCCTCCCCCCAGCCAGCTGGCGCCCCCCCTTTCCGTCCCCCATGGCCCCAACTGGGGGGCCAGCCGGCCAACCTTTCGTGGCCCCTCCGCCCCCTGGCTGGTCACTTCCCGCGTCCCTCCCCCCGGCCAGTCCCCGATA
>NW_005871104.1:6061619-6102762 GCF_000147115.1 Myotis lucifugus | reverse complement strand
TTTTTTTTTTTTTTAAAAAAAACCCCCCCCCCCCCCCCCGCCAGTAATTTTTGGTGGGGGGGTGCAACCCCCCCCCCCCCCCCAGCAACGACTCGGCGCGCCCAGAAAAAAAAAAAAAAAAATTTTCTAGCATATAGATAATTTTTTAATTGTCACCTAAGGATATTTTTTCCATTTATTTCTAGAGAGAGTAAAGGGAGGGAAGAGGTGGGTAGAGAGTGATAGAAACATTGACTTGAGAGAGACACATCGATTGGTTGCTTCCCTCACTGTGCCCCTACTGGGGCTGGGGAACCTGCAACCCAGGAATGTGCCCTTGACCATGAATCGAACCTGTGACCCTTCATTCAGAACTTGTGACCCTTCATTCAGTTTGTAGGTGGATGCTCTAACCACTGAACAAACAGCCAGGGCTATAAATATTATTTAAAAATGAGACTTAAGTTACCAAAACTTACACATTATCAGAAAAATAATGCCTGAAAATTAAAGGTATAATATTCATGCTTTTGTTTGTTCATTGTTGTGTTTTTGTTGAGTCATATTGAAGACTGTTCTTGTAAAAACATACTTCAGTGTTGCTATGCTTTTAAAAATTAGGGGCTATGCTTGTTATAAATTAAAACATTATTAAACAAACATGGAAGTAAAACCATGCTAACAATCTTTCTATGTATGTACTCTAGAAATGGGAAATATTTCTTGTACCTGTTTCTTCTTGAACTTTTCCAAAACTTTTTGGTAAGGCATTATAGAGAGTTAATCTGATTTTGCAGATAAAGATGCTAAAGAGTTAAAAATTTGCTGGTATTCATGAATGTTAGTAATAGAAAAAGTCTACAAACTTTTTGTTGTGTTTTATTTTTTGTTGTGTTTTATTTTTTATTAAAAAAATTTTTTAGGTGTGTGTGTGTGTGTGTGTGTTTTAATGTTTTTAGAGAGAGAGGAAAGGAAAGGGAGATAGAAACATCGATGAGAGATAACATTGATTGGCTGCCTCCTGCACGCCCCTCATGGGAGATCAAGCCCAAAACCCGGGCATGTGCCCTGACCAGGAATCAAACTGCCAACCACTCTCCACCCGCAATCACTGAGCCTCACCAGCTGGGCCTTTTGTTGTGTTTTAGGTCAAAATTTTATTCTGTACCCTTAGAGAAGTTAGGTAAATTTGAATTTAAGAAGCAGGTTTTGAAAGACACTAACCAAGGACATTCATATATTTCTTGTCAATATTGATATTTATTGATTCTAAGACATCTTTTTTTTTCACATTTTATCTCTGAGGTATGAAAAGTGGCTTACCAGCAGTGAATTGATTTCACTGGCTGATGTGTAACCTTTTAATAACTAACAATTAAAAGATATACTTGGGGTCTTGTGAGCCCAGATCTTCCCCTTTTTGGGGGGTGGGGGAGGTAGTCAAGATGTAGAATGGCTCATTTGTGAAAAATTATTATTATTATTATTATTATTATTATTTTTTGGTGGAGGTGCTGGGGATTGAACCCGGGGCCTTGTGCAGGCCAATGTGAAAAATTATTTATATAAAGTACAGATATCAAGAAATCCTTATAGGGTGGTTAACTGTGGGTTGGCTTTCCTGATCCAGTATAGTATTGTAATGAGAACACAGCAGTCAAGGATAGAAGAAAATGAAAAAGCTATGGGGATTAAAATCTACAGCTTGTAGTGCATCAGCAAACATTACTAAAAACTACTAAAACACACTTGCATGATGAGTTTACTGGGTTTTAATGGGAATTCCTCACCTGCATTCTTAGATACGAAAGGACTCTCCAAGTCTATGGAGATTATAGGTGTCCTTATCTATTCCAAAGTGCCTGATTTCTTCTTGAGTGAAAACAGGGACTCTTGTTTTATTTTAAGTGGCCTTCCTGACATTAACTCCAAGATCCTTCTCAACATGATCATCCTACTCTGAAACCTGGAAGGTGTGAGTTGTAAAGTAACTGTTCACCTCATTGACCAAGTCCATTCCTATTCAGCATTGTTTACTGACATGTAGGGGATGGATCCATGATTGTGTACAAAGATAAAAAAGAAAGCACATTCTTTTTTTTTTTTTTTTTTAAATCTTGGTCCCTGTTCCCCTTTCTAGGTCTTGTCTTTTCTTTCTTTCTTTTTTTAAAAAATAGATTTTTTTACAGAGTGGAAGGGAGAGGGAGAGAGAGTTAGAAACATCGATCAGCTGCCTCCTGCACACCCCCTACTGGGTATGTGCCCGCAACCAAGGTACATGCCCTTGACTGGAATCGAACCTGGGACCCTTCAGTCTGCAGGCCGACACTCTATCCACTGAGCCAAACCGGTTAGGGCAGTGGTTCTCAACCTTCCTAATGCTGCGACCCTTTAATACAGTTCCTCATGTTGTGGTGACCCCCAACCATAAAATATTTTCATTGCTACTTCATAACTGTAATTTTGCAACTGTTGTGAATCCTGATATGCAGGATGTATTTTCATTGTTACAAATTGAACATAATTAACGCATAGTGATTAATCACAGAAACAATATGTAATTATATATGTGTTTTCTGATTGTCTTAGGCGACTCCTGTGAAAGGGTCCTTCGACCCCCAAAGGGGTCGCGACCCACAGGTTGAGAACCGCTGGGTTAGGGCAAGAAAGCACATTCTTGCTTCCAAGAATCTGCTGCTGAGGCAGTTAGGTACCAAACATGAAAAATTAATACCTGGTCTTAGGAAGATGACAAGTAAATTATATTCCTGTTTGACAGATTTTATGGAAAGAACTCTTCTTATGTCCACGGGGGATTGGATTCAAATGGAAAGCCAGCAGATGCAGTCTACGGACAGAAAGTAAGCATACCAAGCTTTATGTAGGTGGTTTAGCAGCTAGAAAATAATCCCTAAAGTTGAGGTAGATGCATGCTTAATAGATTGGCTGATACTGAAAGGTCAAATTTGTCAAGTTTAAAAAAATTTAGGTATTTAATGACTATTTGGTTAATGCGGTAGTTATTGAAATGCTTATGTCACATTGCTCATTTTGTATTATATATTGTGAAGGTTTTTTTTATATGAGGAGATTATTGGTTTTAGCATGGGGTCATCTATTATAAACTTTCTTTTCTAATTTTTTTTAAACTATATTTTTATTGATTTCAGAGAGTGGGAGAGAGAGAGAGAGAGAAAGAAAGAAACATCAGTGATATGAGAGAGTCATTGATTGGCTGCCTCTTGCACACTCCCCACTGGGCCACTGGGCATATGCCCTTGACCAGAATCAAACCTGGGACCCTTTAGTCCCAAGGCCTACGCTCTATCCACTGAACTAAACCGGCAAGGACTGTAAATATTTTTGGGTATGTTATTCAAGACAATAATTTAAAAGGCTCAGGAGTGGTCACGAGGAATCTATCGTATCTAATAATAGACAAACATGGTAATTGACCGTACCTTTGCTATGCCTCTCATTGGCTAATCAGCAAGATATGCAAATTAACCGCCAACAGAGATGGCGGTTAATTTGCATATGTAGGCGGAGCAAAGACTGAAGGCGGCTCCGGCTGGAGCGAAAGCCTGGGTCCCGGGTGCCGGAGGAAAACTGGTGCCGGCAGTCAGGGGAAGGGAAGGCCTATTGCATGAATCTTTTCATGCAACAGGCCTCTAGTTTATATAATAAAAGCCTAAGCGACCTTTATGGCAGAACGACCAGAACGGCTGGTCACTATGATGCACACTGACCACTAGGGGGCAGACACTCAATGCAGGAGCTGCCCCCTGTGGTCAGTGTGCTCCCACAGGGGGTGCGCTGCTCAGCCAGAAGCTGGGCTTATGGCTGGTGAGCGCCGTGGCGGTGGCAGGAGCCTCTCCCACCTCTGCGGCAGCTCTAAGGAGCAGTGAGCCGAGAGCTAAGGTGCGAGGGGTCCTGGACTGCGAGAAGGTTGTCCTGAGGGATCCTGGACTCCCCCCCCCCCCCCCCCCCCCCCCTGAAGTGCACGCATTTTGTGCACTGGGCCTCTAGTATACTATATTAAATGAAGCAAGTTATGGGAAAGCATTTGACAACTTGCTGCCTGGCATATGTCATCAGATTGGCTCAAGCTGTTACATATAAAAAAAGAAGACAAATCAGAATAGGGTCTGTATAGTTTGTAATTTAAACATGTAAATTCTCACAGTTATGTGGGAAATTTTTTGTTGTTGTAGATTGTGTAAGTTTTAAGGCATTAACCTATGCTTTCATTCCTTAGGAAATCCATAGGAAGGTGATGTCACAAAACTTCACCAATTGCCACACTAAGATTCGCCATGTTGATGCTCATGCCACTTTGAATGATGGTGTGGTGGTCCAGGTGATGGGGTTGCTCTCCAATAACAACCAGGCTTTGAGGAGATTCATGCAGACATTTGTCCTTGCTCCTGAGGTATGAAAAAAGAAACAGTGAATGGTTGTGCATCTCTTAAAAAAGTATTCATTTTGAAATTTCCAATTTAAAGAAAAGTTATAATAACAGTACAATAACTTCTATATACTTCTTACCTAGAGCCACTGTCAGCACTTGTCCATACATTTAGAATTGTTTTTCTATTAACCTATCATTTTAAATTCTAAACCATTTGATAGTAAGTTAGAAATATGCCTAGTCATCTTCAAATACTTAAGTGAGCATTTCATAACCATAGTATAGTTATCAATCTATAGTCCATATTTAAATTTTGGTTATCTTCCCAATAATGTCCTTTACAGTAATCCCCATCCACCACCCCAATCCAAGATTGAGTATAGGAATACACATTGTGTATAGCTCTGATGTCTCTTTAGTTTTATTTTTTGCTTATTGGTGGCATTGACCTTTTGGAAGAGTATGATCAAGTTACTTTGTAGAATGCCTCAGTTTGAATTGTCTGAATGTCTTGTGATTAGATTTAGGTTATACACATATGTTCTTTCAGTGCCTCATATTAGGGAGGCTCTTGATTTCCTTTATTCCTCTTATTAGCGATGTTAATTTTCATCACTTAAGGCAATGGTCAACAGATTTCGCCACTCTGAAGTTTTACTTTGCTCATTTATAAATAAACTAGGGGCCCAGTGCACGAATTCGTGCACCTTGAAAGGAACTGTGGGCCATGAGGCTGAGGTGGGCACAGGGGTGGGTCTTGGCCCATGCTCCATGCCCCTGCCCAGCCCCTTCCGCCGTGGCTCCTGGTCCCCTTTCTGCTTGCAGCCCTGCTCCTGCCACCGTAGCTCCCACATGCTGATGGCGACGGCCCTGCTCGCACCCACTGATGGCACGGAGTGATTGGGGCTGGCACCAGTAGCGGTTATGAGTGGAGGCTGCTGCCCCCATTGCCCCTTTGGAGCAGGGGGAGATGGAGAAGCCCTGAGGGGCGATTGGGGCGGCAGTCGCCACTCCGGCGTTGGGTGTGGGTGCAAGCAGGGCCAGCACCAACAGTGGGTGCGAGCGATGGCTCCAGCACCGGTAGTGGGTGGGAGCGGGGCTGTTGGTGGCAGCTGGCCCCGATTGTTCCTTAGGAGCAGGGAGAGGTGGAGAAGCCCTGAGGGGCAATCGGGGCCGGCAGCGGGTGCGAGTAGGGCTGGCGTCGACAGCAGGTGTGAGTGCTGGGCAGGACCGTGGCGCACGGAACAAAGAATTTTCAGTAACCACCAGAGGCTCACCCTGATGACAGCGACCGGCTCCCCGCCTTGGTCTGGCGCCCCCACTCACCTGCTCCACCATCCTGCCACGGCCGACGCCTGCCATGTTCTGCACTCTGCTGCCTGCTGGCGATGCCAGCCATGTTCTGCACGTGCCCCCTGGTGGTCAGCACATGTCATACCAACCAATTGTTTGTTCTGCTGTTCGGTCTATTTGCATATTAGGGTTTTATTTATATATATACATATATATATGTGTGTGTGTACATATATATATATATGAAGCCTGTTGCATGAAGATTCGCGCAATAGGCCTTCCTTCCCCTGGCTGCCAGCACCAGTTTTCCTCCGCCTGGCCGCAGTGGAGAAGCCAAGCCTTGAGGCTAGGCTTTTCCCCTCCGGCCGCAGCGAGGCTTGGCTTCTCCACTGCAGCCTCAGCGAGGCTTGGCTTCTCCACTGCATCCTCAGCGAGGCTTGGCTTCTCCACTGCATCTGGGCTCTTCAGTCTTCACTCCTCACTCCGGCCAGAGCCTTCAATCTTCATATGCAAATTAACTGCCATCTTCGTTGGGTGGGCGTAGCGGAGTGACACCAATTTGCATGTTTCTCTTTTATTAGTGTAGATTGTGGGTGATTCTTTGAGACTGTGCAAATACCCTGTTCTGTTTTTTTAAAATATATTTTTATTGATTTCAGAGAGGAAGGGAGAAAAAAAAGAGAGAGAAACATCAATGATGAGAGAGAATCATTGATTGGCTGCCTTCTGCAGCCCCTGCCCCCCCTTACTGTGGATAGAGCCCGTAACCCAGGCATGTACCCTTGACCGGAATCGAACCCAGGACCCTTCAGTCCTCAGGCCGATGCTCTATCCACTGAGCCAAACTGGCTAGGGCCAAATACCCTGTTCTTCATCAAACTTATATACTAGTTTTTTCATTCATTGATGATTCTTGCCGGAACTGACTGCTACTTTGAATAGTTACAAATGATGATTATCTGATTCTATCATTCAATATTAATTGGTATTCTACTGTAAAGAGTTTCACCTTTTCTCCTATCTCTTATCACTCATGAAGTCTTTATGTGGTAGATTTAATCCATTACTAACTTTATATCAATGTCTAAAATGTCCCAGACATGGCAAGTGTGAACCCCTTTAAGCCAGCTTCTGTGTGTGTGTGGGTGTGTGTGTGTATCTTTTTTTTTTTTTTTAAATCACTTTGTAACTTTGTGGCAGAAGATGCTTCAGGCTCATCTTGCACTGTCTCTGCTCCAGCTCCAGCCCCAGCCCCAGCCCTGGATCAGCTGTTTTCTTCAAGGAGCCCTGGCTCTTTTTAGTTATCATGCTTATTAAAGGACCACAGATTTATGTTGAGTAATTGCTTTTGTACTGTTTTCCCAACTGGTCCAGACTGAACCATGGCAGGAAGCCTGTCTGCATAATCTGTGGAAATGGCTCAATAAGGACTTGCTGATTAAATCTTTTCTTTACCGTTACTCTTAAGATAATATTCTGTTTAGGATAGTGAACCTAAAACCCCTATCATTTTACTGTTTGAACATAAAATAATTCAGTTGTCTTTGAAAACTACATGTCATTGTAGTCATAATTTTTAGAGGAAGGCTTTGATTATCTACAGTGTAAAACTGCTGATGACTTTCTAAATCTGCATGGGGTTAGTTGGGATATAAAAGGAAAAGTCTAGCTCATTTAATACTGAAAGCTCTAAGGTATATGTTGCTATTCCTTTTTACACATGAGGAAATAGCCTTAGAGGTTGAATAGCTAGTAGTTGACATAGTTGGATTTAGACTCGAGAGTGTCTTAATCTAGTGTAGGCAAACTTTTTCAGCTACCCTACTCTTGAGTGCTTTTATCAATAGTCTTGGGTACAGAAATAGGGAATTTAAAATATCTGCTGAAGTTGACAATAGGTATTTATTGTTCAAGAAATGATTTGAGGTGAGGGCTGTGGCATCTTACATACTTAAAGCTTTATCACATTTTGGGCATCCAACTGTTGGTATGTAAAGCAAACCATATATTTGAGGCTCTTTCACTTGGGAGCATGCCAGCGCCTTTCCCTTCCCCTTCTTCTCCACTCTCCCCCGCCCTGACACCACCCCTCTCCCAGGCACATTTACCTTTGCCTTTCTCTCTCCTAAGCTCGAAGGGTTCTTCCTCTGCTTCTGTAACTTGATTCCTGAGCTTATGCAGCCCATCTGGCTCACTTCTATCTATGTAGCTTTCTAAATAAACTTTTTCTTATAATTTGAAAAAATAGAGCAAGCCATATATTTGAGTGTCAATTTTAACAGCCATAATGTAGAGTAGGGTTTTTCACCTTGGCACAGTTAATATTTTAGGCCAATAAGTCTTTGTTGTGGCTGGCTGTTCTGTGCATTGAAGGATGTTTAGCAGCATCCCTGTCCTCTACTCAAAGTTGTCAGTTGCACTCCCTATGTGAAAATGGAAATGTCTGCAGGTATTGCCAAGTAGTTCCTTGGAGAGGCAATAATGCCCTTAGTTGAGAACTGCCAGTGTAGGGTGATTTGGGTTTTTAAAAGTCTGCTGAATAAGTAATAACTTTTTGTTGGTGTTGCAGGGCTCTGTTGCAAATAAGTTCTACGTTCACAATGATATCTTCAGATACCAAGATGAGGTCTTTGGTGGCTTTGTCACTGAGCCTCAGGAGGGTAAGTTACTTGCCTAAATTTTTTTGATGGCATTAATTAATCATTATATGCTGTATTCTTCATTAACAACTTGAAATTGTCAAGATGTATGAAGACATCAAGTTTTTAACATACTTGAAGCTAACAGGTTAGTCTGCTTCATGGATATTGGTAGAAGACATAAAACTCCTAAGTCATAAGTAGACAGGCTGTTACAGCAAAAATAGTAGCATTTTTTTGTCACAGTTTCCACAGGACATTGAAGTCCAAATGATACCTGCATTGCAATGGGATGCATTGTAAGAATGGAACCTTAAGTTTAGGGAACCCAGATCTTTTAGAATGGACAGTAAACATGCCTGCCCTTGTATCTGGAGAGAGACCCTGTTTTCCGAGGTTGTTTGCTTTATAAATGTTCTTAAAAGATAGTCTGGAACAAAGGATAGATATTGCCTCAATTGTAAGATGTGTAGAAACACAAGAAACCCATGGAGAATTGTCTCAGAACAATTTCTGTATGGCTGAGACGATTCTAAGTGCTTTATATTTATTATGTAATACCATAGCCTTATAGATAAGTACTTTAGGCACTGTTGTTCCCATTTAGTAGATTAGGGCACTGCAATACAGAGAAGTAATTTTCCCGATGGCATATAGCTGATTTGGTGGTAGAGCCTGTATTGGATTACTGGCAATATGACCTCAGAGTCCATGTTCTTAACCCGACACTACAGTGTCCTTAAAGCCTATGCTATGATTTTACTGAATTGCCTTGTTTTCTTGACTTTTTAAATATATATTTGCTTTTCTTAAGTCACTGCCTTTTTTATTATGATGAACATTGTGAAAGGGAATTTATTTGTGAATTAAATAAGCACAAATTACTTTAAGTTTCTTTTCTCACTTAGAATCTGAGGAAGAAGTAGAGGAACCTGAAGAAAGACAGCAAACACCAGAAGTGGTACCTGATGATTCTGGAACTTTCTATGATCAGACTGTCAGGTAAGGAAAACTGTTTTTCTCTCCAGAGCTGCATGAGAATTGGGGTTGTCTGGTCTTTCCCTTTGTTGGAGGGTAGTTATGTAATCTCAGAATTACTTCAGAAAATAGTGATAATTTCCCAAAAGAAAGGTTTTACTTTTGGTACCTTTGAGCTTCCAAAAATCTATAATGTGTTCAATATACTTGGCACTATGAGGACTATTTAAATAGGATCCACCAGTTGCTTTTTGGCTTAGTTTTTTCTGGGTGGAAGTGTAAAAGAGTTAGGATTTCTTACCAAGTAATGAACACATTTTAGCAAGCCACTGCATTAAGTGCTTTGGGGAAGAAGATGGTTATAAAGTTACTAGGGCTTGTTTAGAGATTAGTCATAAATCGATAGAAATTCGGACATGATTTGTAGCAGTAAAGAATTTCATCAATTAACTGAGACAGTAAATGTGCTACTGTATCTTATTGTTTTTTTTTTAAATCTGCAACCAGAACAGAAATGTGTTAGATAGGAATAGGAATTACTATGATGTTTACGTGTTGCCATGTGATTACTACGATGTTTACGTGTTGCCATGTGATACCAGTAATGTTAATATTCAGGTGCACTGATGAACTTATCACAGTACTCACCTGCATTACTGGTTGAAAATGACTTATTGTACCACAAACCTACCGAGTTAGAATTTCAGGGGTGAAAACATCTGCAGCTTTAACAAACTGATTTATGTGAAAGTTTAAGAACTATTCTGAATCATAGCTAGTGTCTTTTTTTAACCTATTTTATTATGAGAGGTTTTATTTGTGTAGTAAAATCACATAACAAAATTTACCTTCTTAACCATTTTAAGTGTAATGTACACATGGTTGTACAAACACATCTCTAGAACTTTCCATCCTGCAAAACTGAAACTGTACCCATTGAACAGCTCAACTACCCTTACCCCCTTCTCACAGCCTATAGAGTTGTGTAATGTGTGATAGGTAAATTGTAATAGTTTTGATCTATTTTGATGCATTTGCTTATGAGAATTGAGCCAATCTAATTGTAGTTAAGGTTTATTAATTTCAGAGAGGAAGGACGAGGGAGAGATAGAAACATCAATGAATGAGAGAGAATCATTGGTCGGCTGCTTCCCTCGGGAATCGAGCCTGCAACTTGGGAATTGAACTGTGACCTCCTGATTCATAGGTTGGCACTCAACCATGGGAGCCACACTGGCCAGACTCATTGAGTGCTTTTCTAAAAAATTGTCTTGTTTTAATACTCAGACATGCATTTCTTAGATCTTTTTTGGGTTCAAGTCTCTATAGTTAATTAATAAATACTTGAGAATTTTTTGCTAAATCAGTGGAGGCAGAATGATATTTCTCAAATTTTTCTGTGAAAGCAATGACTTGGAAGAACATTTAGAGGAACCTGTTGCTGAACCTGAGCCTGATCCTGAACCAGAACCGGAGCAAGAACCCGTATCTGAAATCCAGGAGGAGAAGTGTGAGCCAGTATTGGAGGAAACGGCTCCTGAGGATTCTCAGAAGAGTTCTTCTCCAGCACCCACAGACATCGCTCAGACAGCGCAGGAAGACTTGAGGGTGTGCAGCATGTCTTTATTTTTATCCTCCTTCTGGTTTACTTTTAAATCTCTCTTCTCTTTTGTTATGCTTGATTGACTTCTGTATGTGCATTTTTATATTGGTGGCTCAGGGAAATTTCTTACACATTGAGCCATGCCTCAGATAAGAGATGCATATTGCTTTATAAAATCAAAAGTAACTTTTCTTTCCCCTCTAAGGAATCTTGAATACTTTTTGTACCAGAAATTTTCAGGTGTTGTTTTATCACCATATCAACAACCCCTCATCTTTTTAATATTTCATCTTTTAAATTGAAGATTATTACATGCTTGTTAAAACAAACAAGTGGTGATGTATCTTTAAAAAATAATATGACACAAAAGACTTTCCTCTCTTTTTTGATGAAATCTAATTGAGAATAACTTTATGGTAGGAGTAGAAACAAATTGTTGAAATGTAACTACTTTCCTGATTAGAATACCTGATTTCAAAGTGTTGAAACTTTTCAGTAACTCCTGTCACATCAGGATGATGTTAACTGAACTCCCAGAACCTTTACATTTGGTACTCTGTGAAGAAATATGTTTTAGTGCTGTATTTATGGGGTCAGGGTTCTTATAATATTTATGTTTGTCTGACAGTTAATTCAAGTGCCAATGTTGTAGGCATTGTTCTAGGTATGGGAACTATGTTAAATGAATAGGGTTCTTGGTCTCTCCTTTAGTAAGTGAGTAAGTAGGAAAGAAATGGTGAGACTAGCTTGCAGGTAGAAAAGTGGGTTGGCTGGATTGAGAATGAATGATCAGTTGTTAGGTGGCTGTTATATTCTGGAGAGAGAGAATGAATGATATTTTGGATTAGGGACATGGCAAGAAGATAATTCAGAGTTAAATAACAGGATTTGGTGATTTTATATGGATAGAAAAGGGGTTTACGATAACTCTAAAGTTGATAACATTGGATCAGTGTTTATATCATAGCATTTCTAAGAAATTTTAGTACTAAATTTGTAAATGGGGGGGTGGGGGGTAATCTCAAGATACTTATAAACTACCCTGCCTATGAAAATGTGATGCATATATCATGTACAAGAAATCAAGAACTAATGGCTTTTATATTGTTTTAATATATAGTATAATCAGCTGGTATTGATGTTTGTTGCCTTAGACATTTTCCTGGGCATCTGTGACCAGTAAGAACCTTCCACCCAGTGGAGCTGTTCCAGTTACTGGGATACCACCTCACGTTGTTAAAGTACCAGCTTCACAGGTGAATTTCTCATTCAGCTTGCATATTAAGGCAAATTTATTTTTATTTTGTGTACTGTGGTTTCATAGTGCTTTAGAGAATGTGGAAACTGATGTTATAAGACCAGAGGAGAAGGGTAAGAGATAGTTTTTAATGATTTTTGTGTGTGAGAGAGAATTGTCATATTCTAGTTTAAACCTTATTGTTAGCTAAGAAACTTCACAAGAAAAAAAGTAAGCTTGCTTTGTTTTTACACAAAAGTTAACTTAGAAATGTTTCAGCCTCGCCCAGAGTCTAAGCCTGAATCTCAGATTCCACCGCAGAGGCCTCAGAGGGATCAAAGAGTTCGAGAACAACGGATAAATATTCCTCCCCAGAGGGGACCTAGACCAAGTAAGAGCTCAGAAGGATGACTTTTCTAGTTTGGGGGATTTTGAAGTGGGTACCTTGTTTTTCTTTGGGGGAGGGCAGTGCTCAATATTTTCTTAGATTAAAAAATTACCTGAGAGTTGAAATTACCTGTATTTAGGGTAAAGAGAAAACACTTGTATGTAATAGTCACTGAAAGGTGTCTTTGTCTTTCATTGTTGCTTTTGTTTTCTCTTAAGTCCGTGAGGCTGGTGAGCAAGGCGATGTTGAACCTCGAAGAATCGTGCGACACCCTGACAGTCACCAACTCTTCATTGGCAATCTGCCTCATGAGGTCGACAAATCAGAGCTTAAAGATTTCTTTCAAAGTAGGTGATTGAGTTTTAAACACTAGCTTCATCTAATGCAGCACTGCCCAATAGAAATAGAAGATGAGTCACATATGTAATTATTTAACACAAAGTATCTAAGCTGTCATTTCAACATATAAAAATATGTAAAAGATGGTATATATTTTTCTATTCTCAGTCTTCAGAGTCATGTATTTTTAGACTTAATGCATGTCTTGTTTTGAACTAGCCACATTTCAAGTACTCTATAGCCATGTCCTATTGGATAGTGTGTGTGTAATATTTAAATGAAATGTCCTAATAAGTTATTTGAGAATTTGTATTTCACTTGCAGATTATGGGAATGTGGTGGAGCTGCGCATTAACAGCGGTGGGAAATTACCCAATTTTGGTTTTGTTGTGTTTGATGATTCTGAGCCTGTCCAAAAGGTCCTTAGCAACAGGGTAAGCAGCTTTTCATTTTTTTTTTTTTATAAGCATGTGTGTTGGCTCTTGGAATATTTATCCTTCGAACTATGTTTGATATGTAAAGTGCAATTTATTCCAACATGTTTGGTAATATATTCTATGATGTTCAACCCTTAGTATCAAAAGAACTGCCTGGGAGTTTAGAAAAACAAAGCTTCTGTCTAAATAACTTAGTTTTTTAATAAGTGAATGATGAGAATAATTCCGGATTCACTGAGAGTTATGCAAATTCCTTTTGGTGGTGGCTTATTGTGTAGAACATGAAATACAATGTTGCACTTAGCTAAGATAATTTAAGAGCCTGTTTGCCCTGGGTAGTCTTGGTATAAAACTGCAGCCTGGGTCATAACTATGAGGAGCTTTGCCTTTTATTCTATAAATAGTCTGGGTTTGGAGTCACATTACCTGAAACCACTTTTATTAAAATTACTGTTAGTCTTCCCTAGCCAGTTTGGCTCAGTGGATAGAGTGTCGGCCTGCGGACTGAAGGGTTCCTTAGATCAATTCCGGGTAAGGGCATATGCCAGGATTGCCGGCTCAATCCCCAATGTGGGGCGTGCAGGAGGCAGCCAGCCGATCAATGATTCTGTCTCATTGATGTTTCTCTCTCTGAAATCAATAAAAATATATTTTTAAAAAAATCACTGTTAGTCTAATTACAGAGGGATTCGTAGAATTGGAATTATCTTACTGATAGTTCTAAAGAACTCTTCCCTTCCCCGACAACTTTCATTAGCAAAAAATACTTCCTGTAGCACTAGTAGTAGAGAAGAACAGAGAGATAAATAATTGTTAATTTTCTGAGATGGATATGGGAATTTAAAAACCTCATTTTTTAAAATTTGAGGTAAAATTCACAAAACAAAATTAAGTCTTAATATATTTTATTAATATATTTTATTAATTTTTTACAGAGAGGAAGGGAGAGGGGTAGAGAGTTAGAAACATCGACGAGAGAGAAACATCGATCAGCTGCCTCCTGCACACCTTCTACTGGGTATGTGCCCGCATCCAAGGTACATGCCCTTGACTGGACTCAAACCTGGGACCCTTCAGTTCTCAGGCTGATGCTCTATCCACTGAGCCAAACCGGTTAGGGCTTAAAATATTTTTATTGAATTTTTAGAGAGGATGGGAGAGGGAGAGCGAGAAAGAGAAGCATTGATGTGAGAACTGAACATTGATCAGCTGCTTCCTGAAGGCCCCCTCCTGGAGATCCAGCCAATAACCCAGGCATGTGCCCTGACAGTGAATCGAACAATCAACTTTCAAATCATCAACCTTTTGGTGCATGGGGCAATCCCCAACAAACTGAGCCACACTGGCTCATTTTAGTTTTATTTTATTTACTTATTTTTAAATAAATTTTTATTGATTTCAGAGAGGTAGGGAAAGAGAAATAGAAACATCAATGATAAGAGAGAGTAATTGATTGGCTGTCTCCTGTACACCTCCTACTGGGGATTGAGCCCACAACCCAGGCATGTGCCCTTGACTGGAATTGAACCAGGGACCCTTCAGTCCGCAGGCCGACGCTCTATCCTCTGAGCCAAACCGGCTATGGCCTTAGTTCTATTTTTAAACTTTTTAATATGTTTGTTTCTTTTAAAAAATGGTTTCTATTCTAATTGACAGTCAATATTATAAGGTGTGCAGCATAGTGGTTAGACATTTATATAATTTACAAAGTACCCCCAATAAATTTAGTACAGTACAGTAACATTTATTAACACCTATCTAGTTTCAAAACATTTTCATCAGCCCTAGCTAATTTGGCTCAGTGGACACAGGCCCAAGTTGCAGGCTCTATCCCCAGTAGGGGGTGTGCAGGAGGCAGCCAATCAATGATTCTCATCATTGATGTTTTTATCTCACTTACCCTCTCCCTTCCTCTCTGAAATAAAAAAAGAAATCAGAAAAAAAAACACCCACAAAACAAAACCAAAAAAACCCCAAACATTTTCATCAAAAGTAAGTCCCTTACCCATTAAGCTGTCTCTTCCCATATCCTCTCTACCCAGCCCGTGGCAACCACTAATCTGCTTTCAGTCTCTGCAAATTAAAGCTACACGTTTTATTAACCATGTAATAGGAATGTTGTAGATCATTATTTCCCAGAGGTTCTCCAGAATGTTAATGGATATATTCTGCAAAGTTTGATGTGGTCATAACATTATGTGAGCCTTAACCTGTACGTATGCATCTTGAGTGCCAGTGAGATGTGTACATTGACTCCACTATTTTTGTGAAGCATCTCCTGCACAACTTTGAGAAGTGAGAAACTAACTTATTATCTCACTAAGGCCACAGAATATTGAACCCAGAAATCTCCAGTAGGCTTTGGATAAATCCATCATTGAGTATGCAATAGGTCTAGTGGCCAAGTTTTGTGGTGCAGCCTTGAATTGTTTCCTTACAGCAGGGGTGGGGAACATCTGGCCCGTGGGCTGTATAAGGCCCGCAAAATTATTTGGCCTGCCAAGGCATTAGGGGTGAGTTAATTAAATGTTTGACTAAATCTAGCAGCCTAATTCTTAAGTTGATAATTTTGTATGGCCCGTGAATGATGTTATAAATACCCAACTGGCCTTTAGCAGAAAAACGGTTCCTCACTCCTGCCTTGCAGGGTATGATATTCCCATACTGGCTTCCTAGTTAATTGCCCAAGATAGGGATTTGTTTCTTTTAATGAATGTGGGTAAGCCAGGACATCTTTATGTATAAGAATTGTTTGAAGTAAATTTTCTCAGAAAAGGGGCCGTATGTCTGATACCTTTTCATTCAGATTGCTTCTACCCTTATGATAACTCCCAGAGATGTTTTCCATAACTATGTTTCAAAATATCCCAGCCCAAACCTATGTCCCTTTAATCTTTCAGACTTTAATATGATTTTATTCTTCCCGTTGTATTAGAAGATTGCCTGTAACAGTGCTTCAGATTGTGTGTGAAGTGATTTATATAAAAATACTTACATTTATCTTAAGTGTTAAATAAAATATAAATGTGCAAATATAAATATATGTTTAATTAGAATTTAAAGTATAAATTAGAATTCAAAAAAGCCTTTTTTAAATGTATACTTTCAGATTATGTCTTTGTAGTTTGGGAACTTCAGATGTAACTTAATTTTTCCCTCATCTCACTGTATTGATAGAAATCCCTTCGGTAATTTTTTATGAGTACAGAAGTAGCTTATATAAGTCTGATGACCATGATATTTGACATGTTTTTGTGTAGCGTAGTGGTTCAAATCTTATACTTTCCAGTCTGGATGGCTTGGTTTACAGTCCTCTTCCATCACTCACTCACTAGTGCTGTGGCCCATGAGCTGAGAGTTCCTCAACCTTCCTGGCCCTTAGTTTGCTGGCCTCTAAAATAGGTATAACAACAACCCTCAGAGAGTTGTGAAGGTCAAATGAGAGAATACATGTGAAGCATATAGAACATGTATCTGCAGAGCAAGTTGTGTTAGATACTTATTTTTAAAAATATTTCAGTTAGCAAACAGGATTGCTAATGAAACATGTACATTGAATTCATTAGAATCTGAAGTAAACCTTTGTTCCTACTTTAGCTCTATTGGGTGAAAAGGAAAGCCAAAGACTTAGCGTGTATGTGTTTTCTTTTTCCTTTTAATAAGATAATGTTATCTTCATTGTCCTCAGTATTTTCAAAATTCTACTAAGGCAAATAGCATTTTGTGAAAATTTTCTATATACTAGAGGCCCGATGCATGAAATTCGTGCAAGGGACTCTGCCCTCGCACCCCTGGCTTCAACTAGACCAGCCGTGGGCAAACTACCGCCTGCGGGCTGGATCCGGCCCGTTTGAAATGAATAAAACTAAAAAAATAAAAGACTGTACCCTTTTATGTAATGATGTTTACTTTGAATTTATATTAGTTCACACAAACACTCCATCCATGCTTTTGTTCCGGCCCTCCGGTCCAGTTTAAGAACCCATTGTGGCCCTCGAGTCAAAAAGTTTGCCCACCTCTGAACTAGACAGTCATCCGGATGGTTGTCCAGATGGTCATTCTGCTGTTCAGCCATTCGGTTGATTTGCATATTACGCTTTTATTATTATAGATATAAAAGGCTAAGTGTTTGTCCTACCAGTAACTATGACGCACTGACCACCAGGGAGCAGATGCTCAACGCAGGAGCTGCAGTGACGCGCCCTGGCCATTTAAAAATAAGTGGCACCAAGGACCTGGCGCCAACAAACCAACACTGGGCTTCCCCCAAGTGGGACACAGGCCCTGCCACCTCCCTGGAGTGACACCCCACCAAATTGCAGCCAACACTGCTAAGACCCCATGGCACAAAATGTGCCCCACAGCCCAGCCCAGCCTGGAAATGGTGGCTGTGGGCGCCAGGTAATGACGTCACATAGCAACACTGGGCGTCCTCTCGCTAGAGACTAGCCTCCTTGGAGTTTCTTTAGCTAAGGAACCCAACTTGCTTTATAGCCAGGTGCAAACATTTTACAGTTTAACCAAATGTTTGTGAAGCGTTTTCCCGTGCCTCATCTCATTTGATCCTCACAGAAGTCCTGGAGTAGGTAGATAGGAGACTCGGTAGAATCCTATTTTCTTTTCATTAACAAGACGTGAATAACGATATTAAAATATTACTTCTAATTAATTTCCTTTCCGTGTGCACGAATCCGTGTAATGGGACACTAGTATTTCGATAAAATTAAAGCTTTTGAGGTGCATATGTACTTTGTATAAGTATGTGCAGCACAATCTTTCCACATTAGGTGATGGGGTTTTATTCAAAGGCTTGAAATTCATAGAGATGACAATTCTTATATTCTATTTATGTAATTCTATGGGAAAATAAGATCTACTTTAATAAAGTACAATTAGAGTTACTTGTGCTCCTATGCTGTTTAAATGGACTTTTTTGAACTAGCCTGCATACTCCTGCATATCTAATCACCTTTCCATGTTTTTGTTAATGGTAACATTATATATTCTGAATTTAAAACAAAAACTGAACTGTGAGGACATAGGTGATTTGTAAGCTGCTGGTTCTGTATAATAGCTTTGTTTTAACCTTGATAGTTGGTAGTTGGTCAGCACTGTGTGTAAATCTTCTCACCTTGACTCTTACAGCCCATCATGTTCAGGGGTGAGGTCCGTCTGAATGTGGAAGAGAAGAAGAATCGAGCTGCCCGGGAAGGAGACCGGCGAGATAACCGCCTGCGGGGACCCGGAGGCCCTCGAGGTGGGCTGGGTGGTGGAATGAGAGGCCCTCCCCGTGGAGGCATGGTGCAGAAACCAGGATTTGGAGTGGGAAGGGGAATTGCTCCAAGGCAGTGAATTGCTCTTCACTGATCTTCACGCAGCAGTACAAACCCCGTTCCTGCAGAATGGTGATTTCTTCAACCATCCTTTGGTATCTTGCAGTATGACCCTGGTCTCTTATAAACTGCTTAAGTTTGTACAATTTTACTTTTTGTGTTAATGGTGTGTGTTCCCTCCCTTCCTCTTTTCTCTCCTCACCTTTTATTCCTTCACTTCCAATTTTGTGGAATGATATTTTAGGAAAAATGGATTTTTAAAGAAGAAAAAAAAAAGACTGAATTTCCTTGCATTAGTTTGCATATACAGACTGGATTTTTTTTTTTTAAACAGCCATTTCCCCCAAAGGAATGTGTCGCTTATTACTGACATTTGGTATGTTTCATTCATTGGGATATTTCTTACTTATTTTCTACATGTTTCAAAAGCCTTTGAGAAATACAGGATTTGATAAACATTTTGAAGGCAGGAAAAACCCCAAAATTGTTTCTTTTGAGAGTCATGACTACCTTCTGGTGTGGAGAAACTGCCATTGGAAAAATTGACAATTTTGATTCTCGCTGGTATGGATAAAAACTGAATAAAAGATGTTAGTGAAGTTTTTTCTTTTGGTATGTGATCACAAAACAATTATAAAATCCACTCTTTTTACCATTGAAATTTAAATTGTGAGATAGGTTTTAAATGTCTAGAATGCAACTGATGTGCTTTTCTTAAATTATTAGGGGTTTTTTTGAAGTAGAATTTATTTTCATGTTTAATTTGTATTTGTTAAACAAACAAGAAAAGACAACACCCTCCCCACCACAATCCGAGGAACACAAAACCAGAGCAAAACTGTTGTGCCTTCTATTTATCTTTGATTCCGGTCTTGGCAATTGTTTAAAGAAAAATAATAAAAAAAAGTCTAGATTTGTTTTTTTCCAGGTTCAGAGTATGTTGGGAATTGTGGAACCCCTCTTTCACTGTGCGTCTTCTGTTCACTTGTTATGCTTTAGTCTGAAATTGAGTCTCAAACTGGAATGCCTTGAGGACGGGTGCTTCTGTAGAGGTCCTTTGACCTAAATAGCTCAGCATTTTATTTTGGTATCTATTCAGAATTCTAATCAGCCCACAAGAAGGAATGTGATTTTCATATTGGACTTTGCTGATATGCTTGAGTGTCTGCTAGTCTTTTTCCTTTAAATCATAGCTATACGGTAAATTTTCTGTTTTACTGGTTCTCTTTTATCGATGGACATGCAGTGGGTGTTTCTTTGAAATGGCCAATTCTTATTAAAATATTTCTGGGAAGAAAATTTAATCTGACATGTAGGTTAATACTCGTTTTATATAGTATGTTTGTTGAGTGCTGTGTATGACTTGGGTGAAGGGTTTGTTTACACATTTGTGAAGCAAGCCTTTGTGTAGTATCTTATCATTGTTACTAGTTGAAGGGCAACAAGGCTGTCAAATTTAACTTATTTTCTTCTTAACAGTATTCATCTTTAGGACTGTTGTTTGAGGATAGTGTGAGTAGGAATAGGAATGTTTGTTTTGCTGTTACTGGGAAACTAGGTTTGCTGAAGGGTGTAGTCTTAAACTAAAATGAAATTTGATGTTATCAGTTGGTCCTCAATACCTCAAATATTTGAAAATTGGCAGCATCTCCTTCATATAAAGAAACTTATATAACTGAATCACACGGCTGTTTTGGTGTTCAGTTTAAATGATTATTTGGTAACCACTTCATTTGGCCTAGCCAGTGATAATTAGGAGAAATCCAGCTTATACTTCTGTAGCTTATATTAAGCTTGTTGTGGAAAGGAAAAAAACTTAGCCTGAGTTATTTTTGCAGTAACTGTAAAGACATAAATTATGGATAACCTAGAAATCATTTTTCACAAGTGAATACTAAACCATGCATTTCAAAATAGGAGTTCTTTCTACTCAGGTTTAAGGGTACTAACTAGATGCCGTGGTACCCAATTTGGGGCTGTTATATCCTAGACTAGAGGACATTGGAAATGTGTGAGGTTGTGAAGGGTGTTGGAGGGGGACACTGCATTTGGCATTTAGTGGGTAGGTATCAACAATGCACATGTTCTGTAAAAATGAAGCAACTGCATTAAAAATAGATAGTTTCCTATAAATGCATGATGGGCGGAGCAGTGGATTACTACAACTGGAGTTGAAGACTCATTCCTTTGCAGTAAAGCTTCAGATAAATAAAAATAAATGAATTAGCAAATAGATAGCTCTTTCAGCAATTATAGTAACATCTACTGTAAGTTATCTCATTTTCCTTCATTTGTACCAATATGTGGTTTTAAAAAATTTTTGGAGAAGGTAGCATTATGCTAGATGCTGCTTGTAACTTGTTGCAGGGAGTTACTGTGTAATCCCAGAAAACAAAAGTTTACTTGAGTAATTTCAGCTCATCAGAATTTGGGTGATTGTGGAGTTTTGAATAGCATAGGACTTTTATATGTAGGATTTAGCATCATGTTTTAACACTATAAAAATCCTGGTATCTTTGTTTCCATTATTGCTGATGGAATAAACATGATACCGTAGAGATACATATATTCACACAGATACAAAGTGAAAATAAAATAAGGCAAGATTTTTCTATAGGCAGCATCAGCTCATCATATTCAATCTTTTCAGGTTTTAAAATATAATTTTTCATTTCTAGGAATGGCCCAGTGTCTAGTTCTTTTCTACTGAGCTTAACACCCTTACTTACTTATCTAGTAACTTACTAGGTATAAGATTAGTTCAATGTGCATCTTCATCTTTTAAGAACTGTTGAAAATAAATACACCTTGGGACTTAAAAAAGTACTTTTATTTGCTTTTATGGTGAGGTTGGTCTTGACTTGTGTATGCCTTTGTTCTCAACTTTTTGAGCTTTTGCTGGGGAGCAGTGAAAAGAATTATCCAAAAATAATTATTTGAGTAGGTTACTGCACAGTATTAGTTAAATTGCACTTTAGTTTAGGTTGGAAAAATAATTTTCACGACTCTGTGGATTAGGTACTGTTTTCCCCAAAGTAATAGATAAAGGAGAAACGGCATCAGGGCAGCTATGTGACTAGGCCTCCAAACCATCCATGTAGCAAGGAGCAGATTGACCTCCGAAACTGATGCTTTTTCTCCAAAACCAAAATGCCTACATATGTACATTTGAATGACATATCAATATATAGGATATGACCATATAATTACTACAGTATAGAAACCAGGGTCTATAAAACATTCATAACAAGGTTAGCATTTCTGTTCTTCATTTCCATAGGGTAAATAATATAATGTAAATGATTTGTATAGGGCTTCTTTTGATATGCAGACTATTTGGTAACAATAATGACTTATTAGATTAATTTCTTATCTGGTTTGATAATACATTTAGAAATCTGGATGTGAATAATATTTTTATCAGAGCATAATCCAGGTGAATTTATAGCAGTTATGTTTTGTGCTTATAACTGCCATCCTCTGATACTTCCTTCACCCCTTTATTTGAAAATCCTTGTAGAGTTTAATGAGTTAGTGGAAAATGAGGCACTTTATAGAAAATAATTCGTTAGAATCTGTATGGAAATAATCTTCCTATGAGGTTTAAATTTGTAGACCATTGTTTATGCTGAATGGCCTATTTCTTTTATGTAAATGGTTGCATTTGTCAAACCTACTGATCTAAAGATATCTTTTATATTGAAGTTTTATTTTTGTGCTACTTAAAAGAATTTCTGCAGGAACTGCATACAGATGACCTTTTAATTAAGCAATCTTGAACTTTAAAAAGAAGCAACTTCAACATTTATTTGAATATAGGGTTCTAGCTAATTGCCTAATATACTGAAAATGGGCATTGGATAATCATGACAGTCTTTCACAAATGTTTAAAAACCTTAGGAATGAATGTTAGCAACTTAGCAATGTCTTATGTGGAATGAGGTTGTAGATTTAACTTGCTGATCAAGTATTGGCTATGTGGTACTAGATAATTATATAAGGATTTCTGCTTTTAAGGTAGTAATTCCTTTTGGGATTTTCATTTGTGTATACTGTGATATTGAAGTTCTGGGGACCATAGGCAGGCTTGTGAATTCTTACTAAACTAAAGGAAAAATGGTGGCACATGTGAGATTAAACTTCCATTTATATTCTTTTTAGTGACTATGTATGTAGCTCAGAGTAATGCTGAAATTAGACTGCTTTGCTTGTGCTTTCATGAAACAGTCTCTCATCGTGGCCTGAATGAATAAAGAGTTGATTAGAGGTGGCCTAAAAGCACTAGTTTTATTTGTTTTGATTTATGCTACAGTATGGCTTAGAATAAAGGTTGTTCGCTTTTTGATTATGTCACTTATTTTGAAAACCTTGGATAGTCTTCTTCTCCAATTTCCATTTGAACCTGGTAGCTTTTTTTTTTTTTAGTTCCCTGAGAGAAGAAAATAGTATTGGAAGTCAGTTCCACTATTACTCCCATAAACCATGTGACCTGGCCAACTAGAAATCCACACGTTTTGCACTTTGAAACGTGGCCCATGTCACAGATTCCAAGGGACTTGCATCTACCCAATGTGTCTTATTTTCTTAAAAAAAGAAAATTAAGGGATGTTTACCAAAAATTTACTATTGAATTATTTTAACAAATCTTTTTTCATAAACCCACTTAGGGGAAGTTTGCCTATTTTGGTAGTAATTTCAGGGATGATCATATCTTCTTTAATCTAGATATAAGCAGTTTTAACTATTGTTATAATTATCCATTTTGGTTACTGAAACTTTCCCCAAGCTTTGTTAGAACCACCTATTTTACTTTGGATTTTATTTAAATTCTTAAATGTCTTTGTGAAGATTGTGTATGTATACTGATTTGGCCCTTTTAAATGAAGGCATGCTGAGAAGCTGGCATAAGGGAGTAAGGAGAAGAAAAGAACTTCCCTTCCTTTAAAGATTCAGTGCACACTTAAGTAGATTGTAGAACATAACTTGTTAAAAAAATTCATATAGGTAGTTGTTAGCTTTTGAAGATGAGTGACGTGGAGGTGGAACTTAGCTGATGGTATAGAAATCATTTTGTGAATTATAAGGAAAAAAACCATAATTTTTAAATGAGAAACAATTGAATGTTTCCTTAAAAGATTTCTTCTCATTCTGATTATTAGCACAAGCGACAGAAGAGGCTCCTAGAATTCATTGAATCATAGAAAATTAGTGCTGGAAAGGACTAAAATGATTTGTATAACACCTTCATTTTTCCAAAGATCTAGGTGCTCAGAGAATTAATTATTGGCACAGAGTCCCAGATCGGCCTGTAGAAGTAACACGGAGGGGATTGCTAGTCCTCCCTGGGCTGGCTGAAGATCCGGATATGGGAGAAAGGGGAAGGAGCCACATTTTACATGCTCACTCAGTTGCTCCTATATAGCTCAGTTTTCATACCTAGGTTTACTCCATTTCCTTAGAACTGTCTTAATGCCCACTTCTACCAGGGCCTGTTGAAAGACATTAACATGTGCTCCCCTCAGGGATGGGTTTACTACTAGCTGTCAGAAAGCTATTGGGTATCCTAATGTGTTAATAGCTGAAACTCAGCTGTAATTTTCTCCTAAATCTGTCAGC
Organism: Myotis lucifugus; assembly: GCF_000147115.1. Classification (NCBI taxonomy): domain Eukaryota; kingdom Metazoa; phylum Chordata; class Mammalia; order Chiroptera; family Vespertilionidae; genus Myotis; species Myotis lucifugus. Next base: position 6,078,509 of record NW_005871104.1, on the reverse strand, counting down.
ATTTTACATTCTGTACATTGTGGTGCTTTTCCACCTTGTATTATAACTGTAAGCTCCTAAGGGGCAGCCATTTGGTCTTAGGCAGGTACCCTGTTCAGTGCCTGGCAGTGCCGTGTGTGTATCAGGGTCCTAACCTTCCTTTCCAGTGATTTTCCCCATTCTTCATGGAAGCGATGCTCCAGCCATCCTGAACTACTCCTGGCTCCTCTGAGAGGCCAGGCATTGCGACTCCGTGGCTTCAAGTCCTCTCTCTTCCCTGAAGATACACTTGCATCTGCTCTCCCCCGTCCAGATTCCTTGCCATCAAAGTCATTTTTTTGAAGATCCAGTTCAAGAACTAATTGTTATTTTTCCCTGAGAGAGAAAAGATCTGCAACAGGAGCGGGGAACCTTTATTTGGTGGTTGATCTGGCCAGAATTTGAAATGAGGAACAAACTCATTCCCATCTTCTTTCCTTCCACATTGTCCCTTCTGTTTGACAGTCTGTCCCAATCTTCATTTTTTAAAAATATGTGTTCCTAGAGCACTTTCTACCTTTCTCCTAGCTGAAAACTTATGCCTTCAACCTGGAATTAGAATGACCTGTATCTGTTATACTACATCATTAGACCACAGCTCCTAGAGGACAAGGACTGGGAAATTAATCCCAGCACTCCACCAAAGGTACAGTGACTATAGGAAAGAGGCATTTAATGATGACTCATTGAGTTGAATGAATTAATGTATTTCTGTTTTCATTTTCAAAAGGGAGGTATGCCTAGAGCCAGGACTTAATTGAATAAATTTTAGGCACTATGACATTTCATAGTGGAGGGGATTGTTGGGAAATTTTAAGGGGGCTGGGGGAGTGGAGGAGAGAGGAAGTCACTGGTCATTTTGAGGTACTTCCATCCTTGGCCTGACTTAAGTGCCCAGTATATCCCAGGCATTTGTTTGTATGTAGAAGAATTTTATGTGCCAAATTTCATTTCTTTTCACAAGCCTACTCCATTGTTCTTTCAGTTCATGTCATCACCCATGCCCCAAGTCTAAGTTGTCTGCTTCCCTTTTTCTTGCTCCCCACATCCAGTGTCCAGCTAAGTCTTACCAGTTCTACCTCAACAGTCTTTTCACATCTCTTCCTCCTCACTGGGACAATTTCAGTGGCCTCTCAGCTTCCTTGACCTCTTCTTACCCCAGCCTACTTATACCCCATGCTAGATTCATCTTACTGAAACAGCTCTGACTATGGTCCCATGTATGTGTTCTATCTCCCCTGCTAGACTGTAAGCTCCTGATGGGCAGGATCTGTGTCTGAGTCATATTTGTATCTCCCTAGTGCACATATCAATAAATATTTCTTGAATTAATAATATAAAGCCTGTCTTAAGTGAAGTGATGTTTTCCAGATCATATGTAGGTTTCTTTCTGGGGTAATTGCAAGACTTCAAAAGTTCTTTAACATACAAAGTTGGTTGAATAATAACAACTATGGATTAACCACAAAGAAAATTTCAGAAAACTTTAATTTTTTTTCATTGGAATCAGCATGGATATGTGTATATGGATGGTTCAATAAATATATTTTTATATACATGTATCACAGAAATTTTACATTCCATCTTCAAACTGCAGAAATAGACTTTTTTTTTTACAAGCCAAAAAATAATTGCCATAACTTTTATGACTTCATGCAAAACAGGGAGGAGTAAGGGGCAAAAGGGAATAGGTTGGTTAAGGTTAAGAGTCCTGTAAGAAGTAAAAATGTTACATTAAGGAAGCGATTGCTTAACACGCTGCTTAAGGTGGTAGCCAAACAAATCCTTAACTGCAGCATTAAGGCCATACCAAGTTTATACATATATACAAAGAAATTTCCATATAAAAGACATACTGTCACATTTACTTGTGGGAAAGGATGAGGAGCTTTGTGAGTAATTCTGACCCAGTTTTCCAGGCCACGTAATTGTTTAAGATTTCCCTAGGCTATTTCTTAGAACTCTCTTTTACTTTGGCTAGCTGTCAGTTACTACTCTGTGGGCTTACGACTTTTGTAGTCTCTTACGTGGAAGTATGAGTGATCTTGAACTTCCATCATAGGTGATCAAGCACTTTGTAGCTTAACTAATTCACACTGCCCAGCGCAGCATATATTTTACATCTCCCTAAAGTATGGGAATCACAGAATTGTAACTTCAGTTGTCTTACCTGTAGCAGTCTCCACAGCCTGTGCTGGCATTGTCACCTGAAGAATTATAGGTGCCCTTCTGTTCTTTGGGGTTAAAAATAACTTTGAGTAGCTATAGTGTAATGAATTGATGTGTGAGGTTTCAGGTTAGATATGCTGGAGCTCTTGAAAGTTAATAAATACTAAACGTTTACCCCACCCCCTGTCACAACACATTTCAGTTGGCAGCTACCTTTTTGGAAAAAAAGAAATGTAAAAATGTAAAGTCACTTGCAGAAGAATTCTGCCTAAATATCAAATCAGGTAACTGTTAAGACAAAGGGTAGGTCTTTTGTGCGGACACCTAAACTAATGAAATGGAGCAAACACGAAGGGTACGTCCTCTGGAGATGGCTGCAGTTACGCAGGAGCCATTTGCTTTGGTGAGACTTGAGATCGGACACTGGTTCTATTGGCAGAAACTGGCCTCTTAGTGGATAATCTTGAGTAAAAAAAAAAAAAGTTAAAACTAAGTTTATGATAAATCATTTAAATAAAATACCCTTTCCCCCAGTGAATGAGTGAGCCTTTATTTGATAATTTCCAACTCACTTTGGACTGTTTTAAATCAATCTAATACTGCTTTCTCATTAATGTCTTAGCTGTGAATTGGATATCACCAGTAGTCCTGTTCATCCTGTTATCAGGTATGCCTCCTGGGTGTTCACAAATATGGCTGCAAGTTAATTTGGTCTCCTCCCATGGGTTGGTTCCCTGGGCCAGTCAAGTGTGAGAATGAGGTCTCTGGAACTGGCCTTCCTGGGAGAGAGGACCAAATAATTTGTGATTTGGAAGCACTTTAGTATGTTTGAACACTTAGAAAGTGAGCAGTCACTGTCCCTTTCAATCATTCACCAGCCGCTCTTTGCCCAAATGACACTAGTTCTTTATATTGAAGTAATTCTCAGTTTTAGAGAAGTGATTTTAGCCAACAGGTCGATCGTGACAATGAGATCCAGACAAGGAGACCTGGACACCCCTTGACAACCTTACTAGAGGGCTTAGAAGTATTAAGGGTTTTTTCTTGGTCACTTTGTGGTTCACTTTGTACATTTCAATGTAATTACAGAAGGGGAAGATGTCCAGTTTTTCGAACTTAGAGGCAGCTGAGGTCCTTGCTGTGACTTGTCTTGAAATTAGAATTTGGCTGCATAGTTTTCTTGGGTTCTTTTTGAGACCTTTGCACCATTGTTTGTCTAATATGCACAAGAATCACATTGGGTAGGCGTTTCATCTGTCCAATAGACAAGTAGGATGCACCCCTTTGGGATTTAACTATTGTTAGTGCTGAAAATACTATAATGGATTAAGTCTTGGAAAATAGAACGATTAAAATATGAAATAATATGGCAAATTCATGGTATTTTAAATTTAATGCTTTGAAATGCATTATGGGAACACCCACTTTTTTAGTTTCTTACTATATTCTGGCTAAATGGCATGCTCAGAGCATGGTACACATACCTTTGAAAGAGGTAGAAATACCTAATGTGGAAAAAAATTGATTTTAGCAAACTACTTACTTGATATGTAAGCACCACTTTTAAAAAAGATTTGGGCCAATCATTTACTAGGGTAGGTAATTCTAATCTCTTTCCCCACAGTATTCTTTTTAAAGAGTTTAATCAAGAAAGGCAACTCTTTCTGAAAGAAACTTTTCATTTTACACACTAGCAATGACTTGATTAAAAACCAGTTACATTTGTCTTTTTAAAAAATTCATATTTGGCTTTTTTCCTCTTCACACCTTTTTTTCTTTATGAACATGACTTCATGCTTTGACTAGGGAGAGATGCTCTAGGTTGGGAGAAGTCATTTTAGATGCAGCTGAAAATAAAAAGGACATGCTAGGCTATACTTTCCTTCCAGGTCAGCTCTGTTTTCTAATTCAGTTTAACAAAAGGTAATAGTATTTGCACCACAAGCTCTCCTTTAGAAGTACCTGCATGTACTAAGTACTGGCTGGCTGGCTGGCAAAAGATGAAGCTCTAGAAAGTTTTTCAGAGTCACCATAAACCAGCAATCTCAGTGTAGAATCAGGACTTGATTGTATCTCTATTATCCCCTCTCCAGTGCCTACTGAGCACAACCTAAGTGCTTCCTATATGTCGGGGTGAATTAATGCCCTTGAAGATGTGAATTTCTAGTGGGTACTGTGTCTACTTGTAAGATGAAGGAAAAGGTAAGTTCCCCCAAATAAGTATAGAGAATCTGAATGAGGCTGGAAGTGTAAGCTAATGGGAAGGAGATAGAATGAACTCTCGGCCCCTGAAGGTGTGCCCCGGGTCTGTTAGAACTTTAAGGTTGTTATGATGTGCTCCATGCTTTATCTGTGCCTACCATTCACAACACTTGAACCAAACGGATAATCACGGTACCTTGTACATGCCCCTTGTTTTTTTTACCTCCATGTTTTTACTCCTGTTATTCCCTCTGCTGGAATACTCTTTCCTCATCTGTCAAAATCTCACCTGTTCTTTAAGGTGCTACTGCTCAAATGGCCCTCAGGTCTTGAAAGGCTCCATGATCTGTTTTCTGCCCACTTTGGGCACCCTCTTTTCTCGTACATATTTCCTGCATTCCTCATTAGTGATTGTTTTGGAAGTTCTATTGTCCCCTCTTACATTGTAAGAAAAGAGGCTTTTATTCTGATGCTCTGCTTTTACACTGCACTTCTTGCCACAGTGATTTAATAAACAGCAGGTGGATGGATGACAGGCAGGTGTAGGGAGGTTAGTCCTGGCTATGACACGAACTATGGAGACCTCCTCCCTGAGCTTCCACTTCTGACATGACCCCGAGAGGCCGAGCTGCTTTTTCCATGCTGAGACATTGTGAAAAATCATATCAAGGCAATTAATTACATAGCACATAGCAGTTACCTACACACCCAGTGACCCTGACGGCTCACTCAACAGGCCATTCAGAGTGCCCTTTGTCTCACCAGCATGCAGAGCTATGCAGGACTGGCCCTGGCCTTCAGAGCAGTGGCCCACACATTCTGGCATCACTGCTGTAGCTCATGGTCCTGTTCTGCCAAAGGCCAAGCTTCTGGATGCAGGTGGAGAGACATGGACAGGCCAACCGAGTACTAGGAACTGGAGTAAGCAGAGGCCTTGTCCCGTGAACTGGTCTGGCCTAGTTTGTGCACATCAAGTCACTTAAGGGATTGTTAGGTCAGAAGCAAAAGGATGGGGAGACAAGCAGCAGCTTCTACTTAAAAAAAATTTTTTTTTTTTTAAATTCTCACCTGAGAAATGTGATGTGAGAGAAACATGGACTGGTTGCCTTCTGCACGCACCCTGACCAGGGCCAGGGCCAGGGCCAGCGAGGAGCCTGCAATTGAGATATGTGCCCTTGACTGGAACCGACCCCGGGGCTCTTGGGTCCACAGGCTGACGCTCTATCACGGAGCCAAACTGGCTACGGTCTGCCCCCACTTTTATTACTCATTTCAATGGCATCTCATAGAGAGGTGCTCCCTCTTTACCTGAACACCTGCTTGGGGTAAGTAGTTACTCGTATTTAAAAGATGAAACCACAATTATATAAATCCAGATAGTAAACCTGTCCTCCAAGAGCGGTTCCTGTGAGACCCAATTTCTCGCCTCTGAATTCTTTCTCTGGTCTCTATTACCACATTATCCCCTGGGTTGGAGGACTCCTATCCAGATCACATATCACTTCACTAAGTTTAAATTCTGTAGTTAGGGACAGTCCTCTGATTCCTGTGCCTTGCAATGTTTGTAGGATGTGCCTCGTCTTAGTTGAATGAATGTTTTAAAGGGATTCCAGATTTAGGGAAGACCTCCAGAAAAGGTGTAGTCCTTACTCTTGATTCCAGGCAAATCTAGGCCACTCTGGAAACACAGTTAACTCCTGCAGGACTGTTAGCAGGGAGTGTGTTGTCACTGTCCTCCAAATGCCATCGATTCCCACCTGCCCACTGCTCACCCTGCGTGGGTTCTTCCATAACTCTAGCTGGAACATGGCCTCACATCAGCTCTAAATCCTTCATGTACCAGACACTGGATTAGTAGATGCTCAACCTTTTAAGGTGGGCTGATAAGTTTATGTTGCTTATGACCAAGTTCTGAGAAGATGAAGACCGAGGATTGTCTCGTTTGGTTCTTGATCTAAAAGATGATGGATTTCCATCCTAGTACAAGATAGTACTCCCTGGTATTTAACAGATTATCGGAGTTAAATTTTTGTATACTGGAAAGTACCAAAGGCTCCATAATTTTTATTAAGTTATAAGATTCAGTTAAAATGGACTAATCTCATATATTCTGCTTTTTAATGACAAACTACATCAATTACTTATTTTATAGTCAACAATTTGGGAGGAGGGGGGTGACTGAGGTCACAGGGTGAAATAATTTGTTGAAGGTCAAAAACAGAAAGTGGAAGATGTAAACCTGTCAAGCCTGTTTCCAAATTTTAGCTTCCCATTGTCTTTAGAATCATGTCCAAATTCTGCAAGGTTTCGACTTGGGCTGGTGAAAGGAACTTTTGGAGCCCACTGTCCTCAACTGTAAAATGAGAAAAAAGATCAGGGCCATTGTGGAAATTCTGTTATTTAATTTAAAAACACACAGGAGGTGTTCAATAGCAGTATTGTGATAGTCCAGGTTTCTTCACAGTCCGCTACTACTCTGCATGTGAATGGCAACTATTCGCAGAACTTAATATGGTGCCTTCTGTTCAGTGGGTGCTCTCATCTCTGGGTAAAAGGGATGCAGGTGCTTGATCAGTGTAACCAGGACTAGAATTGAGGTCTCTAGAGCGTGCCCAGGCGCAGCAGTGAGCATAGAGTGATTCACCAGTGAGGAGGGCCTTGAGCTGGTCATGAGATGTCAGTCAGCTGCTCCGAAGGATTTGGCCTTTTGGAGCCTGTCTGGGTTTGGAAAGAAAGCTCTTTGATGACCTCTTCTGGCAAACAGGAAGAAGTGATGAGAGATTGAAATCCTGAGAATGCTTTCCAGTTTGCAGTGTAGGGGTGGAGTTAGCAGTCATGATGTCATTTTACCTGGACATTGGACCTGTGATGTGGAGATTACTGTCCCTGAACCATAAAGAAACGGAAGGTCAGAGAGGTAATGGTCTTGTTCAGGATAGTGTGCCTTTTGGTAGTTGCACCTCCAAGCTAGTGCCCTTCCCACCATATGAGGGAACCTGGGATGGATTTAGAGGAAAGCTGAGAGGATGAGATGTAGAGTGGGGCCACCTAAGAGTCTGCGAGAAGTCCTCCTATTCTTTTCTGCAATTAAAAGACAACTAGAGAAGTGGCCTTTTGAAAAACTTTACAGCTGGGAAAACCCTTCAAGCTTGACTACTCCTGTTTTACTGGTAAGAAAATTGAGGCCCTAGGAAACTGGGGAAAACGTGGAAGCATTTTAGATGACTATCTCTATTAACCACCTGGAATACACAGTTACCGTTTTGCTATATTTGTTTTATAGAAACAGCTATCCCTTTTAGAGGGCTCTTCTTATTTTATTTATTTTTTGAGGTCTTTTAAAAAACATCCCTGATTTTAATCTTTTTCAGGGGCAAAGAAGGAGTGGCTAGCTATATGGTGATGGTAGGAAACGGTTTACAATATGGTTTCCATATTATTATGGGAAATATGAAATTCTTTACAGTGTTAATTTTAAGTCTTAATTTTTAGCATTGGGAACAAGAAAAAAAAATTGTCTGCAATATTCTCATTAATTCCAGGGCCAGATGAAGGGAGACTGAGAACATTTGTCATGTCACCCTATAGACATTTTGAAGAGATCCCGTTGAAATAGAGCATAAACACATCCCTGTTGGGAAAGACAGGAGCAGTGTTTTCTGATGACAAACAGTGTTTGTTGGAGCTACAGGAGTGTGGAAGCAATTTCAGGGTTGCCAGGGTGAGGTTTTGTTTGGGGGTGGGGAGTGGAGACAGCTGGAGTGGAGAGCGCTGGCCCAACTCCAGCTACACCTGCTGTAATATTTTTTCTTTTTATTATTGTAGCCTACCTAATGGTATGAATTTAGATGACCCTTCCCCCTCCCCCAATTGTCTGGAGCAGTCCCATTTTTTTCTGCCTGTAACTACACCTACATTAACGGAAATATTCTTCAGTCTTGCTGGAAGTTTCTGGTTATATTTAAATTATGTCTGTTTGGGGGCTGGGATCAGGCTGGGAGGGGACTGGAGTCACTGTAGTCACTTCCCGAGGGCAGTTTCACGGGTTCTGCTCTGACACATTTCTCTTTGATTCTTCCAGAGGCTCTGGCAGAGCGAATTCACACAAGTGCCCTGGAAAGTGGGCCACAGCCTCCACAGGACATGCCTGCTAAAATGCCCGGTGCAATGTCCTGGTGTTTGATGGCATTCGCAGGTGAGAAGCTAGTCTGAGAGGCAAGTCCTCGGTGCTGGGAAATACCTTGACTGATGGCAGGAAAGTGAAGACTGTAATCTCCTTGAGGGCCAAGACCCCTCTGTCTCAACCTCTCCCTACCTGTCCCTGGAAGGCCTGGGAGGGGCTCTAAGTGTGACAGTGAAATGGGGAAATAGTGAAGCATTTTATAACACGCCCTTCCCATGAAAGTATCCAGAGTTTGGCTTTGAAAATTCTCCTTCAACCCCCTCTTTTTATTTTTTGTTAATCCTCAACCAAGGATATTTTTCCATTGATTTTTAGAGAGTGGAAGGGATGGGGAGAGACTGAGAGAGAAACATGGATGTGAGAGAGACACATTGATTGGTTGCCTCTGGCACGTGCCCCAACCAGGATCAAGCCTGCAACCGAGGTATATGCCCTTGACCAGAATCGAACCTGGCACCCTTCAGTCCGCAGGCCAATGCTCTATCCACTGAACCAAACTGGCTAGGGCCAATCCCCTCTTTTTACAGGGGAGTAAGCCAGCCAAGAAACGTGAGCCCAAGGTAGTGCCAGAACGAGGACCTTTTCCAACTGACCTCTGTCTACCTTGGAAGGCAGATGTGTTTAAATAGGACACTGGGTTTCTAAGGTTGCATAAGAAAGCAGCTGGATCTGAAAAAGGGTGGCAGGCCAGGAACAAGGCAATGCAGCTGACTGTGAAGCAGCTTAGGTGTGGGGATGGGGACCCATTATGCCTGGCACCTGCATGCAGCCAGCAAGTGCTTTTCATCCTCAGACTAGTTAGCTGGTACTGCTCTGTAGCTGGTTATTGGCCTTATGTAAAATACCATTTTTGTTGCTGGGTTCTCTGAAGGGTATATTTTTGGCTTGCCATTCTCTATACTTTGACTTCTCGACCCAGTGTTCCCGTGGAGATTTTCAGAGCAGTGAAATTTCAAACTGCACGGGCCAGAGGAGGGAATAGAAACCGCAGCCTTAAAACAAATGAGACAGGAGCTCCTAGGCCCGTTCTAGTCCCCGCACATCCCCGCCCCCTCAGAAATAAACCAGCATCCTCTGGCAGAGCTTAGTCTCAAAATGAGATGCGCAGACTGATGAGACAGAGGAGATGCAGACAGAGGGAGGCGGTGGGAGGAGGGGAGCAACGGAGGAAGAAGTAATGGTTTGGATGCTAGCTGAAAAAGCCTTAATGATCCTAAAAATTATTGGGCAATAATTTCTACTTTGGAATTCATTTTGCTGTTCCAAAGAATGATAAAGCACCTTAATTATCACTTTAAATAACCACACAGCTCCATCTAAACAGCATGAAATAGCACCCACGTATGAGCAAACCCGTCTCCTGCCATTGCTGTCTTTACAGCTTGAGAAATCCTTAAGGAAGCAACAGGATGAAAAATTGATAGAAGCATCATCTAGCCTGGGCCCTCACGATTCTAGGCCACTCAGGCCTGGGGGAGATGCTTGCAGGGCACCCTTGAACGCCTTGGTATCCTCAGATCTTCGTGGACAGTCAGAAAAAAGTCAGTGCTTTCATTCTCTTGATATTGGGTTAGGGTGGGGAGGATAGCTTTTCAGGATATTTAAAAGTGATTTTTAAAAGTGATTTCTAGACTTGAACTAAAAGAAGAGAGAGGGAAGAACAGAGAGAACTATCGATGTAAGAGAAACACATTGATTGGTTGCCTTCTGCACATGCTGTGACAACCCTTCAGTCCACAGGCCGACTCTCTATCCACTGAGACAAACCGGCTAGGGCTTGAAAAGTTTGAATCTACAGGGATTTCAACCTATCCAGGGTGTTCTGCCTGTTGGAATTTCAGGATACTGTGAGACCAAAACCTTTCCAATGCACGCTCTTCCTTACACTGATACAAGTTGTTAAAAGTAAGCCAGCTCAACCAAGCAAGGCCTAGTTCTTTTATTCTTCCCGTTGGCCAGGATAAGCTCCTGTTGCTAGCTTCATGGAGCTGCAGGAAAAGAGGGGGGTCCTTAATTCAAACTTCTAGAGTGGGTTTCCAAGAGAAGGGGCTTGGAGCAAAAAAAGCTAAACTATATCTTAAAAACCTCTTTCCTGCTTGTCTATTTAGAGAATTTTTGGTCTGTTTGGTTCATGAATTAACGATGCTTTATATCATGGGTAGAGAGCCATTCACTCTTTCTCAGCAGACCTCACCAGCCCCTCAGAGAAGCTTTCTGGTTAATCCGAGAAATGGAGTCCAGAGAGAAAACCCCATCTCCCCAGTGCCTTGCAGAGTGGGGGTAGAGTGTGCAGCAGGTGCTGGTTGAATAAATCAGATAGCGTCCAGAGGGGTGCTCATTGTCCAGGCCTGGGCTTCCAGCTGGACTGGGGAATGGCAGCAAATCCCAGATTTCAACCCAGTCCTGAAGCTGGCACGATTGCACCACTACCGAGCCCTCTGCTTGCCAGCTGTTCTACGAAGGAGGCAGTTCCTGCAGACACAATGACAACTCTCTTCAGTGTCAGTGTGTTGCAATTAACTAAGGAATCTAATTTTCACAAAAGACTGACTTATCAGTGATTGTATCCGCTTACCTGGGGCACCAATCTACTTGGCAACCTAACATTATAGAGCCTCTTTTTAATGATGCTCATGAAAATGGGTACTTTGAAGAAAGGAACCATCTCCTGCCATATTTACTTTTCTCCCCAGTACAAAAAAAAAGCCTTTGAAAAAGATTGGTGAGCTTCATAGAGGGATACATTTCTTATTTATCAAAAGCTTAAAAGAAGAAATAATTTGGATCAAATGACCTTTTGTCTTTCTAGACTTGAACTAAAAATAGAGTTATATCCAAGGTATCTCTTGTTAGCATGCACACTCAATTTTCTTTCTATTCACGGCCGTCCTTGGTCATTCCCCATAGCTTCAGCTAAGAGCGGATTTTTGAATGTTTAAAAGGACCAGAGGGTGGCAGAGCTGAGTCATTTATTTTGGCTGCTCTTGAAACAAATGAGATACATTATAAACTAATAGGTGGGAAGTTACTGGTATTAATCTGTCTACTTAATTGCTATCTCCTAAATTTGGCTCCCAGGAATAGCTGCAGTTTTGGGGGTGGGTGAAATCAACTCCTCTGTGCCAGTATAAACTCTCCCTTCATGCATAGATACTGGTCTATACATGTGTAGGGTGTGAAAACCAGTGAACCACTCATTACACCTAAATCAGTTTCCCCCTCACAGTGGCACTTGGCAGGTGTAGTGCTAAGCCATAGTATCCTAAACCATAAATTCGAAAAGTATTGTCCTAATTTTGGAGCCACCTAAAAAGTATTTGGCCTAAATCATCTAGTTTGATTTTCTAGAATGATGAAGTCCATGAAGTTTATTGCTGAATCCTTACTGACATTATACACGAATGAGAATGTCTTCTTGAGCATGCGCCCTGTAGGCATGATACCAGTTTTGACTTTATAATGGTTGATGTTTACCCCACCACGGTTCCCCTTTGGTAAAGCAGAGCAAGAGAAAAAATGAAACTGCCAATTTTTCAGAGGAGGGCAACAAGAATTGTGTGGGTCCACGTACGTGTGTACATATATGTGCCTGTCCACCGGGGAGGTTCAGAAATCAGGGTTACATTAAACTGTTTGCCGTGTGAATGTCCCGAAGACCAGCTCAAGCACAGTTAGAGCAAGGAGGGAGTTAGAGGCCACCTATGCCACTCTCCCCACGTGCATTTAGAGAAAGTAAAGGTTAGTCATTTACCCCAAGTCACCCAGCAGGTTAGAGGTAGGCCTAGAATTCAGGTTCCTTTCCCTGCTGTAAGGCATCCACTCACATTTGTTTTCCGTGAGGGATGCCATGTTTGGAATAATCCGAGAGAAGATTCCAGTGACATCCCCGGTCTGTGTCCTAAGGAGATCATTCGGTTGTCTGTTGGATACTGTCTGCTAGACCCGGCAGCTCCCAGTGGGCCCGCAAGTTGAATATGGGCAGAAGGTCAAGGACTCAGCCAGGCTTGGGCAAATGGCCTGGGGATTTCTGTCTCAGAGAGATTCCGGACACTTCATTCAGGGAGCCCAGTTTGAAATCTGCGGGTTTTGCTGTTTGGGTGGAGGCGGAATGTCTCAACAATTGGCACTGTCTCACGTCCCCGGCAGGTCCTGGCGCCTTCGTTGCCTGACTCACCCAGACTTCAGGCTTTCCGAATTCAGACCAGCAATGAGTAAAGTAGGGAGAAGGGCCTCTTTAATTTTTTCATTAAAAAGTAATTTTTCTTTTAAATAAAGTGCTAAGTGAAAGGGGCTAATAGCCTCTTCGAAGACTCACGAATGGAGCTTCCCCCTTAAATAAAGTGAACATCGTGCAGGCGAAAGGCGCTAACAGCAGCTCAAAGGCGGACATTCTGGTCTTGAACTGGTGGTGTTCCAATCCCTCTACTTAACTTTTCCTCCATAGACACAAGTTTATGGTGGGAAAGGATGGTCTTGGATGAGAGACCCCCCCCCCCCCCCTTGCCACACACACACACTTGGCTCCCCTTTGTCAGTGCTTCTCAGAAAAAGATTCCAGGTTTTGCCCACATCATCCGGGGCCAGAGCACAGTTCAGCTCTCTGGTCTGCACAGCCCCAAGAAGGGGAGGCATGACTCACTGGCCTTGGAAGCCCCTGTAAACAGCTCTGTCCTTAAGCCCCAGAGTCAAATCCCTTTTGGCTGCATAGTGCATCTCCCTTACCTAAGTCCTTCTAGAATCTAGATCCTTGTCTTGGCCTCTGCAGGCATCAGCGATTGTGCCTCAGGGAACAGGAGAAGAGTCCCTACGGGAAGGTGCTTTAGGGAGGGGTTAGGCTCCCAGCGTCTCATCTGGGTCCTGCCCCAGGTTGGGGACACTCTAAAGACACAAGTGAAACCCCAAGCCGCAGTACAAACTGATTGTCAGCTCTGTCTTACCATCGACTGACTGAGCCAAAGCCAAGACACTAAAGTGCAAAGAAAGAAGTGGAACCAGGTATCCTGGTTACTGACCAGAGCGGGGAGAAGGCCACAGCCCGTGGTGCCAGTGCTTCAGGCCTGGTGGGGTTGGCAGAGAGGGGCAGAGGCTGCCGGAGATAGCCCCTCTTTCCTCTGCAGCCCCCCTTGCAGGCTGCTGTCTGGGGGCAGCTGGGCCTTTCTGCTGGATCTCCCTCCCCTTACAATCCATGTTCTAGTCTCTCCTTTTTTTCTGGGGTGCCCTCCCTATCCGGGGTTAGGTCTGGCACATCAGAGTTAGAAGGAAAGAGAAATAGTTGTCCAACTTTCCTAAATGTTAAAGCTAAACAAAGCACCGAAAAGGAAAAAAAAAAGACTTATAAAAATATAATGGGGTCACCCCCCCCCAAGCTCCCACATTATTTGCGGTACATGAAATGACAAAATATAATGAACAGACTTTCTACACATTCCCATTTCTTACCACCCGTATATATCTAAGCTGCAGCAGCTTCAGTACCCGCCTCTCTTAAAACTTCACTCTGCAGAACCACCTGTAATAAATTCATTCATTCCACCGACCCCACCTTCCCAAATATATAGCCATTTGCAATTCCAAAGAGACGTTCCAAAAAAATAGACATTTGAAAAAGTGCATCTGTTTACACTCAAGTCTATGCACATTATTTCTTGAGATTATTACTTTTTTTTTTTTAACCATAAAAAAGATTGCATATTGGCAATATAATGAGAAGACCATGGTGGCGTTTCTGGGTGGCGGTGGACGGTAAGGGGGTGCGTGCTGGAGCACAGAAGCGAGAGGGCGCAGAGGGGGGCGGGCGCGACCCTTAGCCTGAGACGTGAGGACTGCGCAGGGTTATCTGCATTCTCCATCCTTGCGCCTCTGAAATGTCCCATCTCTTTAGTCACTCCCTTCTGCGCTCCAGCTCTTCCCACGCGCACTGCCACGCTCTGGCCGCACAGCCCTGTGGAAGCAGAGGCGGAAGCTTTGGCATGTGTCCACCTGGGTGGGCGTGAAGATAGGCATGGCGTTTGGAGGGGTGTGATGCGGCCACACACCAGAGCAAGCTTATTTGTGACTGTTTCCACTCTGGGAAAAAAGTGTCCATCACTTCCGTGACTTTAACAATTTAAGCAGTTACTAGGCTGATAGGTTAAGAAACATCGTTTGTTCTTGTGGGTTTGCATTAATAGTAAGCATGAATATATATCATATATTACATTGCTTTCCTTCTGCTCTGGGGCAGGCTGCACTCTCCTTCCAAACAGGAAAACTGCACAGCCCGTGGACCACCCCCCCCCCTCCCAAAAAAACACCCCACCCCTCCCTTCCTCCCCACCCCTCAGTTCCTATGTTAGAAACCCCCTCCCCCCAGCTCCCCGTGGTTAAATAGAGAGTGCCACATTGTAAGACTCATGCATCGCTGCCTCTTGCTATCGCACACGGTGCAGAGAGAGAGTGGGATCTTGTGTGCGTGCCCCGCCCTCTCCCGCCTCTTCCTCGCCTCTCAGATGCCTGTGCTGGTCCTACCGCCCGCTCCCAGCCTCCCCCGTCCCAGACCCGTCACTGGTTGTGGACGTCCTCCCTGCGGACGATCTTGTAGATGATCCAGTAGAACATGTTGAAGATGAGGAAGGCCATGGGGAAGCCGATGCGCGATATTTTGTCGATCTTCTTGGCCCTCTGGATGAAGAGTTTTCGCATCTCCTCCGGGGTCTTGGACGGCGCAGGAGCGGGGTTGGTGGTGTTGTTGTTGTTGGCGCCCTTGACCGAGATGCCATCCTTGGCCTGTAGACAGGCTGGGCCCATCCCATAGGCAGAGAAGTTGAAGCGGCCCTCTCCCGCCTCATCCTCCTGGAATAGATTCAACATGGGGCTCTACTTAAAATAAGACAGGGGCTGGGCACCCTCCCTGCAAGGCACTCCCTGGGGCCAGGCCATGCCTTCTGGCCCTCCCGGCCTCCCTGCCTCCCTGCACCACTCCAGGATTCTGAGGCTTTCTGGCTGCCTGGGGAGTTATGCCTTATAGAGGGGCGCCGCTCGAGTGCCTTAAACAGATGCAAACCAGGGGATAGAAACGAGGCATAGGATCCTGAGACGCGAGTTCGCCTGTCAGCTCTATTACCTTCTAACTGTAGGACCTTAGGCAAGTCACTTTCTTCTGTGAGTCTCAGGGTTTATTTTATTGCATTTTTACCTACAAGTGGGGGTAAGAGTCATCTCACTACCTCAAAGTTTCTTTTGCCCATCAGAGGTCAGAGATGAGTACACACTCAGGATGCTGCTTTATTGGAAATCCAGGGGACAATTTGGAGAGATCCCCTGCTTTGCTTCTGTTGCCTCCTTGCCCTCCTCCCCCACCCCCATCCCCAGTTAATATCTTCTTGTGTGTGGGTGAGGGTGAGGGGGTGAATTGTCCAGGAGGGAGCAAGTGCTGTGGGCCTCACCTGCATTTCTTAAGCCGGGAAGCCAAAGCTTCTTCCTACTTCCATGTCCCCATATCACTGGCAGTTGTGGCCTCAGACATAGCTCTGGGCCTGTATCAGGTTTTCATTCAAGGCCCTTCATTATTTGGCTCCCACTTACCTTTACAGCAGTGGTTCTCAACCTTCCTAATGCCGAGACTCTTTAATACAGTTCCTCATGTTGTGGTGACCCCCAATTTCATTGTTACAAATTGAACATATTAAACATAGTGATTAATCACAAAAACAATATATAATTATATATGTGTTTTCCAATGGTCTTAGGTGACCCCTGTGAAAGGATCGTTCGACCCCAAAAGGGGTCGCGACCCACAGGTTGAGAACCACTGCTCTAAAGACTGGCCATTGACAGTATCCATTAAAGTTATGTCTAATAAACCTTGATGTGGGCAACTTAGACAAGTGCAGATTAGCAGCCATGTTGGTTTTGAGACACAGTCACCTCCCAGTCATGATTCTGCTCATCCTGAGAAGGAAGGAAGAGAGGGTGCCCATCATATTTGTTGTCCCGGTAACGGTGGACCACTTGGTGTTCCTCGTCACCTTCAGTTTGTCCCTGACAGTTTCCGTTCATGCTTGGGTTTACGGTATGCTCAGGGACATTCTCCATGGGGACTGTTTTCTTCCTCGTGGAAGAGATTTCGGAGGTGCAGCTTCTAGCTATCACTGAAGCATCTGCTGATGGAGTTGAAACCACTTCTCTGTGTCTTCCTTGGTCACATTTGGGGGTGGGGGGTCTAAATTCAGGAGCTTCTAGCACCTCCAAAGTCTTACACATTATCTGGAGTTTCAGTCTGAGTTTTGCTATCTGATCTGGTCCCAGGGAGACACCATGATTACCTTTTTAAAAAATAT
>NW_005871104.1:5969494-6061519 GCF_000147115.1 Myotis lucifugus | reverse complement strand
TTTCATTGTTACAAATTGAACATAATTAAAACATAGTGATTAATCACAAAAACAATATGTAATTATATATGTGTTTTCCGATGGTCTTAGGCAACCCCTGTGAAAGGGTCGTTCGACCCCCAAAGGGGTCGCGACCCACAGGTTGAGAACCGCTGCTTGACAGGCTTTTCTCTCCCTGTGCACACCTGCCAGCATTGTGGCACTTCCTGAGTCATCCCTGTGCACCCCACCTCCCTTAGGCTCACATTAACACGCCTGCTGCCCTGTCCTTCTCATCTCTCCCTCCCTGAGCTAAGTCATCTTGCCTGGATCAGAATCATGGAGGCCCCATTGTCTGCTCTCATCACATGTAGCTTTGTGTTCTTTCCATGTGAGCTCTGAGGGAGGACCCTGCCTGCCTATCCAGTCTCATCTGTGCCGTTGTCTCTCTGGCATCCTGTGCTCCACTCACCCTGAAACATTTCCATGGGGTCGGAAATACCACACTCGCTCTCTAACTCCGGGCCCCTGCTCCATCTGTCCTCTCTGCCTGGGGCACACTCCCACCTCCAGTCCTGCTTCCAACTCCTTCTCTTCCACTGAATTAATTCATACTCAGAAGCCTTTGAGCCCAGAAATAGGCTAGGAGTCCCTGCATGTTGTCCATAAGGTCCCTGTACACTGCCCCCCCTTCCTTGAAGCTCTTAACACATTGTATTCCTTAATTGATGTCTACCTCTCTCATTATACTGTAAGCTCTGTGAACTCAGAGTAAAGTCTATCACATTCATTGACCCCTCAACACTGAATGAACATATGAATAGGGCAAGATCACTTAGCTCAGAAACGGAGAGACGAGAAGGATGAGGGCAGCAGGCATGTTGGTAGTGAGCCTAAGGCAGGGAGTTGGGGATGCACAGGGGCAACAGAGAAAGTGCATAAATAATAAATGAGAAGATGGCAGCGTAGGTAAAGGCCGGTACTCGCTGCCTCCCACAACCACATCAAAATTACAACTAAATTACAGAACAACCATCATTCAGAACCACCTGAAAGCTGGCTGAATGGAAGTCCTACAACTAGAAAAGTAAAAAAGAAAGCACATTGAGACTGGTAGGAGGGGCAGAGGCATGGAATGGGCTGGTCCAGCATCCACATGTACCATTTTTTTTTAAAACCGCAGAGGCCACTGTGAGGAACAAGGAGTCCCAGCCCCACACCAGACTCCCCCACACCGAGGGTCCCAGAGCTGGGAAGAGAAGTCCCTGTAACTTCAGGCTGTCAAAACCAGCAGGGATTGTGGCCGAGGACACAGAGGTTGCCTGAGACCCAGGTTTTTCTCTTAAAGGGCGAGGCATGAAGTTACTCAGACTCGCTTCCTCTGAGCTCCAGCGCCAGGAGGCACTGGGAGATCTAGACACAAAGGGGGGAACTGGATTATCTGGCTTTGGGGTAGGAATTTGGGGTGGCTCACAGGGGTCATTGTTCCTATGCCGAGACTTTCTCTGCCCCAGGGCTGACTGGCAACCATATCTGAGCCCCATCAATCTGGAACACACTGTTTGCTCTGCCCTGGTGATTCCCTGAGACCCCGCCCCATCCAATTTGTAGCCCCACCCAAGCTGTATGCAGCAACTTTTCCATATGAATGGCTTATCTTGGCTCAGGCTTCAGACTTTGCTAATATCTCTCAAGCTGCATTTGGTGTCAGTGTGCCCCAAACTTATCAATAAAAGGCCCAAGACCTGGCACCAGCACCAGCCTACTTTGCTTCACAGCTAGGCCTCACCTGGGCACTTCCAAACCTGATACAAATAGGAGGAATCTGCAGATCACTCTGTAGCTCCTGCTGGGTGGCCTCAGTCAGTGGCTGACTTTGCACCTCCTGGGAGGCCCCAGAGCCAGTGCACCTGGTAGACAGCTTCAGACCATAGCAGATTACAACTCTACACATCCACAAGCAACACTCAAGGGGCAGACTCAGCACCAAAGCCCCACTGAAGCAATCCTGCTCCATAGGAGTGTCTCCTGCACAGCAGCTCTCCCACTGTAGTCACAGCTAGTCCTCACAGCCAATTGGCTTGGAGGTCAAATCCTCCCAGTGACACCCACAGCAATCAAATGTGAAGATGAGGCTGAAGAGAAGAGTGGGTTCTCTGATCCTCCTGGGGAAGTAGCTATGGACCAGGTGTGGGGCCAGTTTGTTCCCACAGGCTCTCCAGTGGCATTTGGTGGTTGGTGACTTTTCAGAGATGGCCTGCCAAATATTCAATCCCTTAGTGAGAGAATCCTCTCAGGGGAGGATCTTTCCTGATGCCCCTTTCTTGGAGGTAGGAAGCAGAAGCCTGGAATGTGGACATTCTACTCTGAGATCTCACCTTCTGTGGTACAGTTCCCCTCTGGAACCACGCCCACTGAAATAGTGCAGCCTTGCAGGAAACACTAATAAGCACCTCGCAGCCTGCCATGCTTTGGGTTTTTAGCTAGTCATTATCTTGGTGCCATCAGCATTTGCTCTATCAGTTCTGTCTTCGGGTGCAACCTGATAATTTCTGCAGTGTTATCACAGTTGAAAGAGTGACTGCCTATAGACCCAATTGGGGCCTTATTTATGGGAGAGGAAGCCAGGACTTCTATGACTTTAATTCCTGTTTCATGCCTGCCTTTCCCACTGAGAGGGATGGTCCAGCAAAACAAGTATCACAAGACAAGGCTGCCACCAGCTGTCCCTCCTCCCTCGGGCAGTGACCCAAAGGCCTACCTTGTGGTGTCTTCGCTTCCTCCTGAACCGGAGCAGCTCTTTGTGCTGCCGAGACACGAAGTTGACAGCAGCATACTCAAGCAAGGCGGAGAACACGAAGAGCAGGCACACCGCCATCCAAATGTCAATGGCTTTCACGTAGGACACCTGAGGCGGGGTGGGGGAAGAACACAAGGGAGTGAGGGCAGAGGAGGGTGGAATATTGAGTATGGTGGAATGTTTTCTGCTGCTCAGTAACTCCTCTCATCCCCCACTGCTGTCCTCTCCTTAGCTGGGATATTAGGGTGGAAACTACAGAAAACAAAGAAAAACACATCAAGAAGACCGGGCAGAATATCGGGCACAACAGAACACGGTGCCTGGAAGAGTACTGGCAAGAGGAGGGCGGTGGACCCAGGATTAGTATTCAGTGGAACAGAATGCTGTGTTTAGTCTCAGGGTGAAGGAACGGGATGCCACACCTAATGTTAAAGTGGAGATTGCCAGGAAATTGTGGAGTAAGAGCTTCAAAAACTCGCTCCTCCATCAAAGCCACAAGAGAACCAGCAAAAATGGTCACAATAGCCCTGACTGGTTTGGCTCAGTGGATAGAGTGTCGGCCTGCGGACTCAAGGGTCCCAGGTTCGATTCTAGTCAAGGGCATGTACCTTGGTTGTGGGCACATCCCCAGTAGGAGGTGTGCAGGAGGCAGCTGGTCGATGTTTCTCTCTCATTGATGTTTCTTTTTCTTTCTTTCTTTTTTTTTTTATCAGGGAATCAAAACGTTTATTTTCATTCTTACAAATTCTATAGCAGGGGTCCTTAAACTACGGCCCGCGGGCCACATGCAAATACAAATATTGTATTTGTTCCCGTTTTGTTTTTTTACTTCAAAATAAGATATGTGCAGTGTGCATAGGAATTTGTTCATAGTTTTTTTTTAAACTATAGTCCGGCCCTCCAACGGTCTGAGGGACAGTGAACTGGCCCCCTGTTTAAAAAGTTTGAGGACCCCTGTTCTATAGAAATGAACCCAAATGAAACAGATATGTACATATACATATGTACAAAATTTTACTTCTGAAAAAGAATCTATAAAAGTAGATGGTTGAAAATAAAACAAAATGAAACAAACAAACAAATAAACGTAAATGGATTTAAAACCAGTATTATGAAACTGATTTTCTCCAAGTAAAGTAAGAGTAATTTTAAATTGCTGGTTGTGGCTGGTTTTCCAGGTTATTTACATATTTTATTGTGGTCATCTATATCATCGATGTTTCTAACTCTCTATCCCTCTCTTTCTCCCTTCCTCTCTGTAAAAAATCAATAAAATATATATTTTTTAAAAAAGGTCACAATAAACTTTTTTCAGAACTCTGGTAATTAGCCATTAGACAACTGAATCTCAGTGAGAACAGCAAGCTTTTAGTATTTTAAAAAGCAGCTTCATTGAGATATAATTCACATACTGCACAATGCACACATTTAAAGTGTTCACTTCCATGATTTTTTATACATTCACAGATAATGTGCAACCATCAGCACAGTCCATTTCAGAACTTTTATCACCTCAAAATAAAAACCTAGTAACTTTTAGCTGTCATCTCTCTATTGCCCCAATGCCCCTACCCCGGTCCTAAGCAACTAGTAATTTATTCTCTGTCTCTATAGATTTCCCTGTTCAGGACATTTCATATGAATGGAATAATATGTGACCTTTTATGACTAATTTCTTTCACTTAGCATAACATTTTCAAGGTTTATCCATATTTTAACATGTATTAGTATTTCATTTAAAATATATGTATATATATATTGATTTCAAAGAGGAAGGGAGAGGGAGAGAGAGAAACATTAATGATGAGAAAGAATCATTGATCATCTGCCTCCTGCCCCACACTGGGGATCAAGCCTGGAACCTGGGCATGTGCCCTGAAGGGAATTGAACTGTGACCCCCTGGTTCATAGGTCGACGCTCAACCACTAAGCCATGCTGGCAGGGCAGTATTTCATTTTTAATGGCCAAATAATATTCCATTGTATGAATATACCACAATTTGTTGATTCATTCATTAGTTGATGGGCATTTGGGTTGTGTCTACCTTTTGACTTTTATGAATAATACTGCTACAAACATCTGCACAAATTTTTGTGTGGACATATGTTTTAATTTCCCTTGGGGCTTTGTGGTGTTTTAAATTGCCCCATTTCTATCCCCTTCCCTCAGCTCCATGCCAGCCTTGAAAACCAATGTCCTGGCAGCCACTGATGGGGCAGAACAGAGTTGGAGCTTGTGCAAAGCTCCATCTCCAGAGGACTGTCATATTGGACCTAACATGGGGCTCACTGAAAATTGCTGGCCCAGTGTGACAACCTCTCCCTGGGGGCATTTGATGAAAACAGTGACAACTGTTGAGCATCAGGTAACCATCGAGGCAAACAATAGGTTGATCAAAAAGCTTAAACAGGAAAGCTAGGGGTGAGATGTCCATAGGGGGCTTGAAATTACAGTGTTATTCCTAATTTAATAATAATTATTCAATTAATGTTAATTTTTTAGATGTCATAATATCATTATGATCCCTATTCTTTATTGTCATGATGTGGGTAGCTTTCAAATACTTGAGCAAAAACTGCATCTATCTATCCACTTCCCTTGCCCACCTACCTATCTATATATAGAGGGACAGAGATGAAGGGAATGAGGCAAAATGCTAACAATTGGAATGCAGGTAAAGGGTGTTATAGTGCTCATTGTGTGTTATTTCAGTGTTTCTGTATCAAAACAGAATGTTAAGTGTGGCATTAATTGGACATTGTGCAGCACATTGCATTTAAAATGAGGCTGAGGGAGCAGAGGGTGGTGTCTGGCATTGGGAGCAGTGCAGAATGTTGCATCTAGTGTTGGATGGATAAAGCAGAATGTGTCTGCAATGACAGCAGGGAATGTAGGCGGAGGCAGTGCCTAGCGTTAGAAGAGAGCACAGCAGAATGGGGCACCCGGCATTCACAGCGAAGGGAACAGAACCTTGGATCTCGAGCACGGGGGAACGGAGGAGTATGTGGTATTTGGCATTAATAGTAAATGAAGCAGCATCTTGTCTGATGTTACAAGTGAATTAAGCAGAATGTGAGCTCTAGTGTTAATAGTGAAGGGAACAGAATGGTATATTTACAGCAAGGGTGACTGGAGGAGAGTTAGTGTCTGCTGTCAGTAATGAATGAAGCGGAATGCTGTGCCTGGCCTTGAAAGAATGGAGCAGAATGTTGTGTCTAGCCTAGAACGAATGAAGCAGAATGCGTACCTGGCATTACTAGTAAACGGAGTGAAATCTGCGGTCTAGGGTTAATAGTGAATGGAGCAGCATACAATTCAAGAGTTAATAGTGAATGTACTAGAAAGTGGTGTTTAACATTAGAAATATAAGAATCAGATTGAGGTATGTGTAGAGGAGGGTTAATGTATCAGGCATAACATGAGGCTGCTATCTTACAAAGGACCTGCTTGCAAGGCTGGCCCTTGGAGGACATCTGGGAACTTGGAATTGGGGGTAGTTCCCACTTTCCCTAACTGATAAGGGTGCTTGGACTGCTGTACAAACAACATGGTTTATGCTGAACATCTGTTTTCCTTCTGGGGGTCTGGAATTTTGTTATGTGCTAGGCACCCAGCACCCAGTAAAAACTTTCAATACTGAATCTTTAAAAAAAATAAGTTTTTTTATTGATTTTAGGGAGAAGAAGGGAGAGGGAGAGAAACATCAATGATGAGAGAGAATCATTGATAGGCTGCCTCCTGCACACCCCCTACTGGGGATTGATTTCACAACCTGGGCATGTGCCCCAACTGGGAATTGAACTGTGACCTTCTGGTTCATGGGTCGTAGCTCAACCACTGAGCCACACCAGCCTGGCCCAATAATGAATCTTAAATGAATCTCTAAACACTTTCTCTTTCTGTCTCTCTGGGCAGAAACATTTCACACTTGTGCTGCCTTTTGTTGCTGGGTAAGAGGGTGCTCTCTGTGGTCCCTCATGGGAGGGAGGGAGAGAGCAAGGAAGCCTGCCCAAGGATTCCTCCAGACTCTGCACATGTCACTTTCCTTGTCATCTAGCTGTGCATCCTGGATATACCACTGTAAGACGTCTTAGCCTTGAGTACAACTATATGCTGAGTCTTTGAGTCCTTTCAAGTCTCTGAACATGGGGGTGGTCTTGGAGACCCCCAAGTCAGAATATCTACATTAATGGTGAAAGGGGTGGAATGTTGTACTCAGCACTAAAAGTGAATGGAGGAGTTGAGTGTTAACAGTAAATGAAGCAGAATCTGTGTCTAATGTTGGTAGAGAATGGAGCAAAAGGTGTCTGGGGATTGCATTGAACAATTGCAATTGTTCGTTCTTCTCTCTCTCTCTCTCTTCTCTCTCTCTCTATTCTCTCTCTCTCTCTCTCTCTCTCTCTCTCTCTCTCTCTCTTTCTCTCGCCTCCTTCCCTCCATACCTCCCTCCCTCCCTCCCTTCCTCCTTCCCTCCCTCCCCTCCCTTCCTTCCTTCTTGTCTTTCTTTCTTTTGCATTTGTATTGAACATAATGTTAAATCTGGAGGAAGGTTTTGGTGAATCAGAGTGCTGGACCCTGCCAAGTGTGGTAGATAAGGAAATAGTGACTAATTCTTCGCGCTGTCCTTATCGCAGGCAGGGGAGGGAGTTGAGTGTCCTCCTACCTGTCCAGGTGCTCCGTGCGCTTGGGCAGTGGGACTTACCTTGGGCAGGGACGCTCGGGAGCCAGAGCTCTGGGTGGTCATGGTGAGCACGGTGGTGATGCCCAGGCCCACACGGGCTGGTGCAGCATCCATGTTGATCCAGAAGGAAATCCAGGAGAGGATGACAATGAGCAGGCTGGGAATGTACATCTGGATCAGGTAGTAGCCCATCTGTCGCTCCAGGTGGAACCGAGCCTCAATGCAGGTGAATTTACCTGCAAGAAATTATAATGAGAAGGCAAAGTAGCCTAGTGGACAGGAACAAGACTTTGAGGTCAGAACAATCTTGTCTATGGAAAATTGGGGATGATGATGAAGATGACAATAATAATAATAATAAATACCTACCTCACATGTTTACTCATATGGTAATTGTGATGAGAGAATGAGATGGTGCCTATAAAGAACTTAGCACAGTCCTCACACATCATTAGTGCTCGGCAATGTCAGTTGCGATCCTCATCCTCACTATTTTGTTGCAAAGAGTGGGCCTAAGTGGACCATTCTCTTTCCTTCTGCCAGTTTTCTTCCCAAAACATGACTCGATCCTGTTACTTCCCTTTGTAAAACCTTTCTTTCCTTCCTTCTCTCCTCATACAAGAAGGTCCCCATTACCTGCAGGGAAAGTTCAAACTCTTTAGTCTGCCTTTCACAATGGAGCTCTGCCTGCGTTTCCATCCCACGTCCCTCCTTTCTTCACCTTAATCGGGACCACCTGCACTCCATCCCTTGCCTCGAGCAGTTCCTCTGACACAGAGACACCAGAGGTCCTCCCAATACCAGCTCTTCCTTCTGCCTTAGGAATTGGGTCCATTTTGAGTTAGGTACCCTGCTGCCTGGAATAAAGACTATCTCCCAGCTTTCTTTGTAATGAGCTGGGACCTCAGTTTAAGTTACTTGCCCCAGGACTCACAGGAAGAAAGGGTCGGAGCCACTTTAATAAATATATAGCCACTAGTAATAAACCCAGAGCTCTATCCATCATGTTGAAGCAATGACTGAATGAATGTTTGAGATGATCTCTGGCCCTGGTGGGGGGTGGGACCTGCAGAGGGTGGCCCCTCGCACCTACCTGTGTTGTAATGCTTGGTGCAGTATCTCAAGTCCTTCTCCTCCTTCAGGATAAACTGGGGCAGAGTTAGTCCATCTGCCACCTGCACAGCCCCCTGCTCCTGCCACTCAAAGATGAGGTCATTCATGGTATAGCCAACTGGGATGGGATCAGAAGAAGAAGAAGCAGTCACCACCCAGAAGCACTTATTTGAGGCGTGTCTGGCTTTAGGGTTAGAGAGAGAGGCATCAGGCACTCGAGGGAACTCATGAAACCATGTTGCTTCCTCCCCCCTCCACATAGGAAGATAAAACTGGTTTAATTGTTTATATTTACCCCACAACCCTTCTCCCTCTCTCCCTACAACTCCCAGCACTCTACCTTAGCGTGTCCTATTGCCCCTCCCCCTTACCTCCTGGTCAAGTTTAGTTGACATCTGCTATTCCTGCCTGTACACTATCCTTGCAAGCTCCCTCTTCTACTCACAGCAGACTTTCCTCAGGGGAATGACTCTACGGGGTGCTTTTGAGGTGGGACTATCATTTGGGGGCCAAAGTGTGAGATGCTGACTCCACGAGGCCTATCAGACTCTCTGCCCCAGGACTTTGGCCCTTGGGTGAAGTCACAGGAGGCTCAGGTTGGCTGGTGCTGATTGTCTCCAGAGGTGTTGCTCCGAGGGGAGGACCCATTAGTCCCTGCTGCCTAAATGCTCTGCCCCAGTTTCTGTACTTCTGGTTTCTCTACCAGTCCACGAGGAACCTCCATATCTTTCCACTTAATTCTATTTTTAAAATGTGTCTGATTGCTCTCTGGGTTTACAGTCAAAGAATCCAGCTACCTACCCCAGCTGTTAAAATCCTGGTTCACTTGATCTCCATAAAGCCTTTTCCAGTACCGTCCCTCCTTCCCAATCAGAAGGAAGCCCGCTTTCTGCCATGAGGCCACCCTCTTTTCTACTTCTAATAGAACACTTACCACTCGCTGCCCTGTGTTAGCCAGTCATCTGTCTCCCTGCTGGAGGGAGCATTCCCGTAAGTTCAAGGACCATGCTTATTCCAGCTATTTCCCCGTCACTCCCAGGGAGCATGTTCATGAGGGACAGGGGACAGTGCCTCTTTGGAGAATGCTGCTGGCTCCAGAGCTGGGCCTCAGACAATATAAGGGGAGTTATATTTCTAAAGCATTTTCTAAGAGCCAAGCCCCTCATCTGGCCTTTTGAGCTATTGCAGTAATCTCCTGGGGCCCAGCGGTTAGGAGCAGCTGTGTGGGGATTTCTGCCAGTCCTGTGGGTAAAGGGGAGACTGGTTCTTTCTAGAGGCCTCACGTGAGGGACTCACAGCTTTCCAGTTGCATGATACACGTCTGGACGTCCATGGGAAAATTCTTCAAGTCCATGGGGCAGGCCAGCGTCAGGGTGATTCTGGGGAGAGAAGGGAGTCGAGTGACGCTGGGTCCACAGACCAGGGAAGCTGTGCCTCCATTCTAGTTACTACCAGAAACCACTTAAATCGGAGAGGTCAAGGGGTCAAGGAGGTCAGGGAACCAACATATGTACATTTCCACACTTCAGATATGTAAATGGGGCTCAGAGAGATGAAGGTCACAGAGAGTCAATAGAACTTCTGTGTTTCTTTGGAGTCTGTCTGGCTCCTAGGGGCCTGCCTTTAGCAAGGTGCCCGAAGACCTGGAGGCCGGGGGCTGCCTCCCTGTCCCGCTCTTCTGCAGAGGCCTCGGGTAGGGGCAGGGCCTGAATGATCCTTGAGCAGCACCAGGCCTCAGGCATTCCCAGGTGCACTGGCAGCAGGTGCCACCAGTGGTTCTTGACTCCCTCCTTTCATACCCTAGGCCCGTGGTCGGCAAACTGCGGCTCGCAGGCCACATGCAGCTCTTTGGTCCCTTCAGTGTGGCTCTTCCACAAAATACCACGTGTGGGTGCGCACATACAGTGCGATAGAAACTTTGTGGCCCATGCGCAGAAGTCAGTATTTTGTGGAAGAGCCACACTGAAGGGGCCTAAGAGCCGCATGTAGCTCACGAGCTGCGGTTTGCCGAGCCGCAGTTTGCCGACCACTGCCCTAGGCTCATCAAAAGTTATTTCAAAAGATCTCCAAACAGCTGGTGTCCAAACACAGCTGGCTCACATCTGTGGGCTCCTGCTGATGTCAGCTGGGAAGTGGTGGGCACCCCTGGCTTCTGGGCTAGCTGTTTATTCTGGGTTGTTCAACCCTTGCAGAGGGCTGCAGCCTCAGACCCAGAGGAAGCCCCCTTAACAGAACCCTCGGTCTGCAGCTCCGGCTGGGATACAGGCTTCTGCTTGAATGGCCTTTGCCAACATCTGAGTACCTGCTGCAAAGGGATGGAGAAGAAAGAGCCTTAGATCATCAGGCCAACTCCTTCATTTGACAGGTGAGGTGCAGAGGAGGGTAGGGAGGGAGGGACTTGTGTAAGGTCACACAGCAAACCGATGGCTCAAAGCAGGATTTAACCAGGTCTCCCAGCCTTGGGATGCTGAGCGTGGATGCTGGCTGGCTGGCTGGCTTCCCAGCACTGCTGTCCTGAAAGGCACCGAGTTGGTAGTGATCACTCAGTGCTGGCACCCTGGCTGCACGTGGTGAAGCACCAGGCCCTATGTGAACCTCTGCCCTCTAGCTCACACCACAGCTCCCATGTGGGTCCCTTCAAGCACAAAGTAGAAGCCAGAGAGGGGAAAAGGAGAGGGGAAGGGAGGGAGAGACTAGAGAGAGAGAGAAGGGAAGAGGAGGAGGGGGAAAGTGAATGCAGTTGATTTCTGAAGCTAAAACCTTCAAGGTGGGGCAGCTGTCACACTGGGTTAATTTCCTGAAGTTGAATGACCTTGGGAATATCACTTTCTGCTGATTTGTTCCTCTGTCATGCTGCACTGGGGCTTAGCTTCCCAGAGACATGAAACTAGCCTGGCAGCAGCAAGAACCAGGAAGGGTGACCCTCCCTGACCGCCAGCCAGCCACGGCCTTGGTGCCATTTCCTGAGCCCACCACCCTTCCAGTCTGGATGGGCACTGGGTGGGGTGGCCCCCAGGTTTGGAAGGCGTCTGCCTCCGGTTCCTCCCAGCCTGCCCCTCTGTGGTGCTACTTTCCCTGCAGAGATTTCTAAGTCTCCTCTCCCAGCCAGTCTGCTTTTCGGCCACATCTGAGGATTGGGACCTGTGCAGCCTCTCCTATGAGCCTGGACATTTAAAGCTCACCTTGCAGCCCAGTGGTTGAGCACTGACCTAGGAACCAGGAGGTCACGGTTCAATTCCCAGTCAGGGAACATGCCCAGGTTGTAAGCTGGACCCCTAGTAGGGGGTGTACAGGAGGCAGCCGATAGATGATTCTCTCTCATCATTGATGTTTCTATCTCTCTATCTCTCTTCCTCTTTGAAGTCAATACAAATAAAAAAAATTTTTTTAAAGCTTACCTTCTAATGGAAATGAAAAGGTTTAGTCCCCTGAGGAATGGGAAGACGAGAAGGGGGAGTCATTTAGGATCAGTGCTCCCTTTAAACCCTTTCAAATAAAAACATCTTCATTCAGCAAATATTTGAGCGCCCATTGAATGCCACACACCTGTTCTTTAAGGTTCTGAGTGGACATCAGATTAGCTCTGGGAACTTTGCTAAGTACTCAAACTTTCAGCTCCTCACTTGTCTAATCTGCAAAATGGGCACAATAAAACCTACTTCATTGGGTTGCGAGGAGGATTAGAAATCATCTGTGTAAAGTACCCAGCCTAGTAAGTACATTTCAGTGAATGGTGATCTTTAAGAATCATATGGACATTAGTCATTTTCTTCATGTCTTGGGGGACAAGATTGGGAATTAGGTGGGGAGGGGTAGCAGGAGACTTTGAAAGTTTGCCTCTGACCAGTATCTGCAGGAAGCTGGGGAAGGGGACCCAGCTTCCTGGACCTGGTGCAAGGTAAGGCGGATGGGAAGCATTTTCAGAAGGGAAGGAGCAGCCCTGACTGGTACCTGTGAGCAGTGCCACTCATCGGCAGGCCATTTACGGTGAAGTTGCTGGAATTTTTCAGGTTTTGTGCCTTTGCTCCTGCTATTTTTAAAAATTTCGGTAAGAACATTTAACATGAGATCAACCCTCTTAACAAGTGTTGAAGCATTCAATACAGTGTTGTTAACTATGGCGCCGTGTTGTCCAGTGGTTCTCTAGAACTTATGCATCTGCATAGCTGCATGCTCCTGCTATCCATTGTTACCTTTGCATCCTCTTTTTCTTTATCAAAATTCTGGGTAAGGGTAGGGGCCTAACTTTAACCCACCTTCTCCCAGATGCTTCCTGGATCTCCCTGGTTAGAATAAACCACTTGCCCCTAGGACTTTGCCAGGTATTTTATTCGCACTTGCTGAGTGTATGTTTCAGGCTGGCTCTGCCCATCTGGTGAAGGTGTGTCAGGTTGCCAGGGCCCCTTCACTGTTTGACCTGCCTCTTTTGTTTGCTCCCAGAAGACAACAGGGCAGGGCAGGTTCTGAGGATGGAGGCGATGAGCCGCGGGCTCACCTGATGCTGTAGAGGACGTTCCCACTGCGGGAGATCCGCAGCAGCTTGTTGTCCGTGGTGATCTCGTGGAAGTGGGCCCCCTTCTCGTTGGCAAAGAACAGGTCGGGTTTCCAGATGGAGTCCAACATGGATGGGTCCAGGTCCAGGGAGTCGTCGGGGTATTCGTTGTAGGCCAGCCGGGGGTCGTTCCACTGCTGCCGCAGAAAGATGTTGACCCTGTAGTCCTGCAGCCAGGGGACAAGGGTTAGGCCCTGGGTGCCAGCCCTCCAGGGCCCAGGTGCTTCCAGCCTGTGTCCCCCAAACCCGCTGGAGGATGTGGTTCCAGTGTGGTGGCAGCTTAGTAGGAGTCGGACATCAAGTCCGTGCATCAGGCAAAACCATAGGAGTCCTAACTATCCCAGAACGTTCTCTAACTGCCCCATCGCGTATATTCAGCTTGAACTGAGATTATTTAAATGTTATTCTTTCTTTTATGAAGTTAAAAAATATAAAGTTCAGGCTGATATAAGTGCCTGTTTCCATCCTGTTAGATAAGAGAGGTAGTATGCTACAGATAAAGTTGAAGTCCCCCTTTTATCATCAACCTGTCAGTGCAGTAATTCTCACGTGCACCCTGGTTTGAGAGCTGCTAGTCTAGACAGATTGAGGGACAAGAGGAAAGACTAAAAGCTGATGCCTGGAACTAAAGTCCTTAGTTCCCATTCACAACCTGTGAAGCAATTAGTGGTAGGGTTAGGTCTCCAAGGCTTGGAACTGGGTAATAAAATGAAGAAATAGTTGCAAAGAAAAGTTTTAAATTTTTGTTAGCAAGGCATTATAAACCTGGGTCCCATGACTATCATGACACTGCAAGTAAAATTTAGGGTACATTTGAGATTTTCCCAGGAACAGGACCATAGTTCTCTCTATTGGATTCCCACAAGAGTTTAAAGTCCTCCAAGATGAATAACCTCAGCTCAAATCCAACTTTAAATGCTTTCCTTCAAGACATGAGCTCCACTCATGAGCACCTACTGCCGATCTTTCCCGGAAGGTGCCATAAATGAGATGTGCTGTATTTTCTTTGAGGTGCTGCTTCTAAATGCTGATTACTCAATCTGTCATCAGCAGAAATGAACCAAAATGAACATCCCCACCCCCCGCCCCCGCCAAGTTCCTCAGTTCCTCCCAGCAAAGGCCTCATTCCGTTTGCCTACAGAAATATCAATAGCTTTATAAATGTTCCAAGGTATTTTACAGGATTGTTCTATAATTTAATTGAAGCCTCTCCCTCCAGTCCCATAGAAAATGACATTTATTCTCATAATCTCATGTCTTATACGTCCCGCGGTGAAGGGAGAACTTCAGGCCAGACCTGGGTGTTGACAGCCAGAGACAGCTCCTGGCCTGGCCCCCTCTGACCAGGGGTCTAGAAACAGCTTTCTCTCCTGGATTTTACAGGAGAGAGAGAGAGAGAGAGAGAGAGAGAGAGAGAGACAGAGAGAGAGAGAGAGACTCTAAGGCAAGTCCTATCAGAGTAAACATACTATGAATGAATGGTTGGGCAGAAAAAGCCTTCAGCCCCCAGCTGTGCTTTTGGTGTTCTTGCCAGTGACATGTCAAGCCTGTTTACGTGGCTGGAAGGAAGAAAAGAAAGTGGCATTTCTTAAAATGATCTGTTAGGCAGCAGGCGCTGTTCTAGATATTGTCACATACATTTAATCATCAAAAACCCCCTACAAGTTAGACATCCAGATCCCCATGGCGAGGAGGGTAAGGAAGCTGAGGTTTAGAAGGGCTGAGAAACTTGTCCCAGGCCAGGGCTAGTAAGTGGCAGAGCTGGGCTCTGCATCCGCAGCGTCTGACCCTCCATGAGCACATCCCCCCACGGGGTGGAGAGCCGGCTCTGTGCCTGGCTATGCTCCTCCCATCCTCACAGCCTAGTGGATTCTGCCTGCTCAGCTTAGCCTCACCTCCTGCAGGAGCCTTCCTGCCCTCAGGCTTTCCTGATCCCTTCCTTTTCTGATCTCCCAGCAAAACGGAATCACCAGAAACGTTTAATTTAGCACTTCCTCACTGTGTGTGTTTTATCTCCTCTCCTTGATTGGCAACAATTTGAGGGGATGAACTTAAGCTTATATTTCTCCCGCACCAGCCCACCTACTCACCCAGTCATTTTCTAAGATCACACAGCAATTCAGGAAAGGACCAGGGATTAGACCTGAATTGCTTCTCTGGGTCTCACTGTTAAAAAAAAAGGAGCTAGGCTAGATGGTCTCTTAATAACCCTTTCAAATCTAATCGCTAATTGTTATTAGTTTTGTTTGTGTAATTAAGAACATTTAACTGAACATCTAGTAAATGCCAGGCACTGTTCTAGGCACCAGAGAATATACTGAGAACAAGAAAGACATACTTATGCAGACACAGAGCCTACAGCATAACGTCTTCACCGCACTGAGGTAAGGGCTCTGTAGGGATTAAGTACAGGGAACTAGGGAGAGAGAGGAGACAGCCTCCCCATATGGACTTGGGGGTGGAGGGCAGGGAAGGCTCCAGGAAGACACGGTGAGATCAGATATAGTTGAGCCAAAGAGGAAGGGCATTTAGGGCAGTTGGACCTGTTAGAGACAAAGCAAGAGTGCAGTACTCTGGAAGGACAGCAAGTGAATGAGGTGGGGAGGGGAAGCAGGCAGGGCTCAGGAGCCTTCCTGAGGACTTTGGACTTCATCCTGGGAGCAATGAAGCAATGAAGAATTTTAACTATGGAGGGACATATTTATGTTTTCATTTTATTGCTGATATTTCATTTTTATTTTTTAATAGGAAAAGGACTGTATTTATTGATTATATACATCTATTAAACTGGTATATAGTGGATACTTTAACATACTACACATCATTTAATACTCATATCATTAAAAAATAGCTTGTTATTTCCATTTTACAGTTCTTATTCCCATTTTACAGTTGAAGGCGTTCAGGCTCAGAATAATTAAGTGATTTTCGTGAATTCATGAAGGAAATAAGTGGCTGGATTCTAGGCCAGATGCTTGCTGCTAGACTTTATAAATGCATCATGCATTTCCATTAATCTAAGTATATGTATGCAAAACATATTTATAACACTCTTTCATGGACAGGAATAGTCTCTATTTTGTTATTACTGATATTTAAAAAATATTTTACTCTTTCTTATTACAGAAGTAATGCGTGCTGATTGTAAAAATACAAATATATACCACCTAAAAGAAGAAAAACAGCCCTGTAGGGTCTCATTATGAAATGACAAAGGCACAAGCTGAGACCTGGAGAAGGTATCTTGGTGTCCTCAGGCAGCCACACTTCCCCTCAGCAGCTGCTGCTCAAGCAAGTGCTGCCATTGACTTCTCCTGCCTCATTGGTACACAGCAGTGGGAAATGCAGTTTGGGAGAGATCAATGTAATTGGTGCAATAGCCTGAAAGCTAAATGCTGTTTTGCTCACTTAGCCCTGTGCTCACATGGGTTGGTGTTCGACATGACGGGGCGGGGGGCGGTCCATGTTCAGGTCCATGGGCCGAGGAGCAACATTTGAATCCTCCACCTGAGAACCTCGAGCTCCACCCCCAGTAATGGTTTCTAGGTCTCACACTCTCATCTAAGTCTGAGGCTGGAGGGATTTCCAGAGTTCTAGCTCAACAGTCTTTAGCACTGGCTCACCTTTCTTGCCTCTGAGATTCCCTGATGGTCTGATTTCTGGAAACTGGGCAATTGCCATGCTTGTAAGACCAACGTGGAACATTAACTAGTTCATTTTGACATTCAACAAACATTTCTTCAGGGCTTTCTGTGTACCCTCTCTCCATTG
This sequence comes from Myotis lucifugus, assembly GCF_000147115.1. NCBI lineage: Eukaryota > Metazoa > Chordata > Mammalia > Chiroptera > Vespertilionidae > Myotis > Myotis lucifugus. The sequence goes on along the minus strand of NW_005871104.1, from coordinate 6,044,622 downwards.
TGTCTAATTTTGGTTGGATTGTGTCCCCCCCACCCTGTTGTGTCTAATTTCAGATTCCAATCCTCCCCAGTAAACTCCTCTAAACTCACCATTGTTGTGAAGTAGCATGCACGAGGTATTTTAGTAGGAAAGAGCTAAGAACCTGATGAGTGTGTTGGTGGGAAGGGGTTGGAGAAGCCATTGCCATCAGAACCAAGAGATATCATCCAACAGGTAGGCAAAGAACAAGATTCTTATACCTGCTTAAGTCTCAGCAAGCACTTCAGCCCTCAAAGGGACGTCTCTTCTCTAAACTCAATTCAACTCTATAGACATTATGCCCTGAGGGAGAACAGTGAGGGTGGAGGCACACGGTCTTGATTTCTACCCTCACAGAGCTTGAAGTATCTAGCAGGCCAGGCAAGATATGGACACAAACATCTGCCATGCAAAACTGAAAGTAATAAGGGTCATTGAGAGCAATACCTAACAACTGGCTATTAGGTATTACTCTCAAGACATGGAGATTATTTCCAGCCAGGCTGGGTGAATCTGGAAGAGCTTTTGGAGAGAAAGTGGCATTTGAAAGGACCCTATCAGTCTATTCCATCTCCCTGAAGTTGGCTTCTCTAGATCTGGTATTGTTCTGAGATGTGACCAGTACTTGGTTTCAGCTGGAAAGGAGGCCAGTGATGTGTGAGGAGGTAAATCAAGGTACACAGAGACTAAAGAACTATTTCTAACATCACACAGCTATCAGTGTCAACTCTGAGATTTGAACCCAAGATGTTAATGTCAGAGCCCAAGTACTTAACCATGAGACTACACTACCCAGGATCTCCCAGACTTGCACTGAGCGACAGTTTGATGATGCCCAATACCATTGGATACTACCTCTGGCTGCTGTTATGTACCTGTGGATTTGTAGAGACCCACAATCAGCAGGAAGGACAAAAAGCCTCTGTCCCAGGTCCAGCAGTTCACTGGCACTCCTACTCATTCCTGCGCTGGCCCTCCAATTTGACTCATTGTCTGCTCTGCACTGGAGTCCAGTGCTGGCGACTCCCCAGATCCTGACTCATTGCCTCCTTGGCTCCGGATGCCTGCTCTGTGCCCTGAACTCTCCTAAGTCACCACCCTGCCTGTGCATTCTTATTTGGATCTCACACAATCAGAGTTAAATTTGTTGTAAAGAACTGTAGATGGTTTGGACCAGTGGAGCTGAGCATTTTTGTTTGTCTCTAGGGGATCACTAAAGCCCAGCGTGAGTTTAATAATTACGCGAACATGCTAATAGTAGCTACTTTTATTGGGTGTCTAACACTTGCCAGAACTTGATATACATTCTATCTCTAAACCTTTCATCAACCCAACACACTGGGTATTATTACACTCATTTTACAGGGCAGGAAACTGAAATTCAGAGAGGTTAGACAGAGGTTAAGCATCTTGCTCAAAGTTCCATAGCTGGTAGGTGCTAGAGCAGAGGTATGAATCCAGGAGTGGGTAGCAGACAGACATAGTGCATTGTGTCCCACTGAACTCGTGAGATAGGTTGGCTCATACATATCCTGATAGTGTCAGGTGGGGAACTTTGCACTGCCTGTTAAGCAGTGAGATGGGTTCATAACTGGTTGCCAAAGGTTGCAAATTGGAGGGCGGATGCTAACCTGGAAAAAGGACAGTGTTGGCAGTCCAGGCACCATAGTGAGATGCTAACAAATGTGGAAATGTGGAAAACAAGGTTGCTCTCCTAGAGTTAAACTAACAGCAGAGATGAGTGTGCAGGAGAGGAGTTGGGCGAGGCTCAGCATCAATCACAGGGACCTCTGTGCAGTCGCCATGATTGAGGACTGGCATGTGTTGTGATTTAGTAAGTGGAACCTGAATTGATTTGATCGTGTCTTGTTTAAAGAACTATTTTACAAACATGTGGGAGACATTTATAAGTAGTACTAGAGGCCCAGTGCACAAAATTTGTGCATGGGGGCGGGCGGGGAGGGTCCCCTCAGCCCAGCCTGCACCCTCTCCAATCTAGGACCCCTCGGGGGATGTCCAACTGCTGGTTTAGGCCTGATCCCGGGGATAGGGCCTAAACTGGCAGTTGGACATTCTTCTCACAATCCTGGACTGCTGGCTCCTACCCGCTCACCTGTTTGCCTGCCTGATCACCCCTAATTGCTTCTGCCTGCTGGCCTGATCACCCCCAACAGCCCCACCCCGCCAGCCTGGTTGCCCCCAACTGCACCCCCTACTGACCTGGTCGCCCCACGCAGCCTGCTGCTTGGTTGTTTGGTCGCCCCTCACTAACCTCCCTGTGGGCCTGGTTGCCCCACACAGCCTGTTCAGTCGTCCGTTCAGTTGCGATGGTCACTTAGGCTTTTATATAGATAGATAAGAAAGGGCAGGCAGAGGAGCAGGAACCTGGCAGCAGGAACCTGGTAGCAGCACCTGGGGAATAGGACACTGGAATGCTGTCACCAGAAGGAAGGGGTATGTGTGGCTAGGCGAGGAAGGTGTCTTAGACCTCTCTCTAAAAAGGTCTGCTGAGAGTTCCTTCAAGACTGTCTTTTTCTCCAGTTCCAGGTACATCAGAACAACTTTTGATTGGCTCCCCTAATATTCAGAGAGTGGCCAGGGTGCGCGTTCATGGAGGACGAGAGCATTCCTCAGTCTAATTAGAATGGAAAGATCTGTCGTAAATGAAAATGACCTGGCAGTCTCATCCACTTCAGTCTTCTGTGGGCTTGAGTGTCACGAGTCAGCCTTGCTGAATCTGATCTGATAGAGAGCCCCCTGGGCTGTCCTAAACGCATGCTGGTGATGCCTCCCTTGGTGCTGTTGGGAGAGAGTCACCCCGCAGATGCTACCAGGCGCCTATGATTTCGCTTTCTGCCTGTGACAGACTCTAGTGGCATTTCTGAGAGCTCTCTCCGTGGCCTTCTCTTAGTCTCCAGTTTACCAAGGCTTTGTGGAGTATTGAACCATATCAACCTGGATGACATTTAATATAATTTTTCTTGGATTCCCCCAACCCACGAGTATAAGAAGTGACCTAGCATTAACTGTGTAGAAAGACTGAGGGTGTCATGGAAAAATCTACCATAAGAAAGGATCTCACCCACAATAGCAACCAATCCCACCGACTCTCCAGGAATAAACCTAACAAGCAATGTGTGAGATGTATATATTTAAAAAACAACAACTCTTCAACTTTACTGAAAAGAATAAGGGAATACCTACATAAATGGAGAGACACACCATGTTTATAAAATATACTTAAGATGTCACTTCTTCCCAAATTAATCTATAAACTTGATCTCAAAAATTGGAGGCAGTTTTTATAGGCTTTGACAGGCTGATTCTAAAGTTCATGTGGGAAAGAAAATGAGCTGAAAAAGTCAAGAAAACCTTAAAAAATAACAACAGAGGACTATCTCTACCAGGCATAGAAATATAATGTGAAGCAAGTAATGAAAGTAGTGTGGCATTGGTGCAGAAACAGACAAACAGAGCAATGGGGCAATAAACGGAGACTAGAAACAGACTAGGTATCTATGGGGATTTATTTACTTGTTTATTTTTTATATGGGGATTTACTTTATGAAAAAGATAGCATTTGAAATCAGTGGAGGAATAATGGCTACTTAAGAATGATGTTGGAAATATTACTATCTAATCAGAGAAAAGTAAACCACCACCAAATACTTTACAGAAAACTAAACTAAACCGAATGGATTAGGGACATACATGTTAAAAAATAACCTATGATATTATTCAAACTGCCCAATAAATATAAGCAAAGATGCTCAAATTCACTAAGAATCTGAAGTAAAAATTAAAAATGACTGTGAAGTACCATTAAAAAAAAACTTACCTGGTAAAATAAAAAATAAATGGTAATATCTTGGGTTAGCAAGGGTGAGGAGAAATGAACACTGTTGGGAGGACAGTAAATTATTAAAACTTATTTGGAAGTTAGTTGGGCAATAATATCTGTCAAAATAATAAAACGAAGTGCATGCTTTTTTGATAAAGTAATTCCACTTCTGGAATATATCCTAAGGAAATGGGCAAAGAGCTATGCACAAGAAAATTCATTTGTAATAGCGAAAAGCTACTTAAGCCTAAAGGTCCATCAGGAGAAGGGTGGTTAAATACCATGAAATGATGTTCAGACCATGGAATTTTACAGGTAGGCCATAAAGTCTGGAAACATAGATTAAAGTCATTTTGTCATATATTGAATATAATAATACTAGTAATTACCTATTATGTTTCCAAATTTGGTGGTGTGTGGAAAGTTAGGAATGAGGTAGACCGACATGTAGTATGTGGACAGATTTCAGGCCATGATGGAAATGAAAAACACAAATTGTACTGCACCATCCTATTTCTACAGAGATGTGTGTATCTCCACAATGTATGCACAGTCAAGGAGAGGACCTAGTCAGGTGCACACTAGATTGTCTGTCTGCATTCCTACTTCTCTCTTTCTTTTATTGGACTTATTACAAAGTTTGTTGTAATAACAACCAAGTGCCAGAGTTTTGCTGTCCATAAGCATACTGTGGATAGGCGGTCACTAATCCCCAGGGTCCTGGCCAGTGTGCCTGGCTCTGAGCCAAGCTAGTCCGACCCTTGGTAAGAGAGGCTGCAGCTTATGACCTGATAATGGAAATACTGGGATTCATGCCCAGAGGACGCCAATACACACACACACACACATACAAACACAGACACACACACATGCTCTCTCATTTGTTTACATATAGTTCCACATGAATTGAGCGATATACGTGTCCCCACATGAATTGAGCGATATACGTGTCCCCATATGTGCACACTCCCATGCACACCTGCGCACATGTATAGACAGACTCATACTCACATACCGATTCATATGTAAATTCTATTTCACTTATTCACATGTATTTGTACATATATTCACATGCACATGCATAGACACACATAATATGCTGCTTCATGCTGATGCATACTTCACTATGTACTTATATATTTGCAAATATCTACACACAATTACATAAATGAAAATAGTATCATTCATGTACACTCACTCTTAAATACTTTCTCATATTTTTACATATATACATACACATATACATGCCCATTCATACTTATACATATTCACATGTACATTTATAACCAGAAATGCACATACTTATTCCTATGCATGGCCATACACATTTCCCTTTGAGGTTACATGTGCAAATACATTCAAACTAGCATATACATATGCACATGCCTATGTGCACATTTGTACAAACAACCCCACAATACACTCATGTGCATGTATGCTACTCAGACACATAGAGGCTGTAGTGCACACTCGTAGTACGTGTGTCCAGACAAGCTGGTGGTTCCTGGAAGATTCTAGCTCCCGATCTTGCTCTTGGAGACTGCCGGAGGGAGACTCTCGATCAGGAGCCCCTTCCCACCTCTCCCTCATTCACTTCTGTTCCAACTTCTACCTTTGTCTTGCTGCTCAGACTTAAAGAGAGTCCCTGGAAAGGTCAGGTGAAGGACAGGCAGCCTCAGCCCTCCGCTGGTCTGGAATGGATCGAGGCCATTGCTGCTTTGCTGGCTGCCTGTCTCTGCTCTCAGGTCTGGTGAATAAGGCCAGGCCCTGGGAAGCAGACAGTCAAGCTCGGGGACTCCAGCTGTTTATAGAGCTGCTGGCATTCCTGCTGCTCCTGCAGAGCAGACACAACCTGGGGAGTTTCTGGCACAGGATACGTCCACATTACCAGGGACCCAGGGTGCGCAACTGCTCTTCACGTGATTGGAGATGCAGAGCCCTGGCCTGGAACTGGGGCCTAAACATGTCTGTTCAGTAAGTTTCCTTTCGGCCTTGGCCTGTTTGGCTCAGTGGATAGAGCATCGGGCCCACGGACTGAAGGGTCCTGGGTTAGATACCGGTCAAGGGCACATACCTTGGTTGCAGGCTTGATCCCTGGTCCTGGTAGGGGCGCATGAAGGAGGCAACCAATTGATGTGTCTCTCTTACATTGATGTTTCTCTCTCTCTGTCTCTCCTCCTCCCTTCACTCTCCTTAAAAATCAATGGAAAAATATCCTTAGGTGAGGATTTAAAAAAAATTTTTTTTCAGCTCTAACTCCCTATGACCAAACCTTTCTGATCCTTAGTTTCCTTATCTGTAAAATGGGAATAACATTTCCTGCCTCAGGGGGGCTGTTGTGAGTCTAAAGGAGAGGGTATATGCAGAAGTACTCCGCATACTGCCTAGCACAGTGGCGTTTAATGTGTGGTTGTTGCTGTTGTGTTCTGAGTGACAAGGAAAGAGGCTCGGATGGGAAAGTGGCCCACATGGTTTGGTTGGTGGGAGCTGAGGGAGAAAGAGCTGAAGGGAGAGTCACCCTTGGCTGCTGCAGAGAGCACCCATTCCATGCTCTGTGACCTCGTGACCTTGCTCAAGTGATGTCACCACTAGTCATCAGATTCCCTTTCTGTAAAACAAAGAACTGACTTAGATGGTTTCTTAAGTTTTTTGCTAGTTCTGAGATTTTTAGATTGTTTTCCTCCCCCTAAATCATCTACAAAGCAAATTAAACACATATAGGTCATTAAGAACCGAGTGCAGGGAAAATCACAGTACTGTGGGTGTGCAAGCTGGAGAATAGCAACTCCTTCCTACTTTGGATTAACTTTAATAAGTAAGGGGAAAGCTGTGTCATCTGGGGACCTCTCCCAAGGAAGCACATCGTTGCCAATCCTGCATTTCCTGCCTAAGATCGTTGATCTCCTCCCTGGGGGCCTTGCTAGTTATCTCCCTTATGAAAGTTGACAACCCTTTGCAGTAATGTGAACAAGACTCATTGGAAGCCTGAACTAGCCTGGCACAGGTGGACGTCCAGAAATGGGTGCTTTAGAGGACTTTATGGAAGTACCATCTATAGTACCTGGTGACTGGCTTTTCTTACTCTGCTCATAAAGAGATGACTTTATTTTAATCCTCACCTGAAGATGTGTTTATTGATTTTATTTTTCCATTGATTTTTAAAGAGAGTGGAAAGGAGGGGGAGAGACAGAGAGAGAGAAACATTGACGTGAGAAAGACACATCAATTGGTTGCCTCCTGCACCCATCCCGACCAGGGCTGGGATTGAGCCTGCAACCCAGGTACACGCCCTTGACCAGAATCAAACATGACATCCTTCTTCCTTGGGCTGATGCTCTATACACTGAGTCAAACTGGCTAGGGCTACTTATTGATTTTAGAAAGAGAAGAAGGAAGAGAGAGAGAGAAACATTGATGTGAGACAACACTCCAACCAATTAAGCCACCAACCAAGGCATAAAAAGATGACTATAAATGGCCTTTGTTATTTTCTCACAAGTGGAATCACTCCCTTCAAAACAAGCATAATAGATTATTTTTGTTTTCAAGGAGTGAGAAAAACATTTAAAGTTTCATTGTATCTATTTATAATTACTAATGTAATATTTACTCCTTGTAGAAATTTAAAAAATATAGAAATGCTTAAAGAAGAAAATAAAATTACCCATCAGTCTATGATACAGGGATAATTGCTTTTAACATTTTAGTATTTTTTCTTCTAGCCTTTTTTTTCTAGTGTAATTTATTTTAAACTTTCTACTATGGGACTTTTAAAAAAATATATTTTATTGATTTTTTACAGAGAGGAAGGGAGAGGGATAGAGAGTTAGAAACATCGATGAGAGAGAAACATGATTAGCTGCCTCCTGCACACCCCCTACTGGGGATGTGCCCACAACCAAGGTACATGCCCTTGACCGGAATCGAACCTGGGACCCTTCAGTCCACAGGTCGAAGCTCTATCCACTGAGCCAAACCGGTTAGGGCTATGGGGCTTTTTAAGTACATACAAAAGTAGAGAGTAGAGTAGAATCAACCCAACATATCCATGTCAGCTTCTATACCCAGTCTTCTGCTATTCCGCAGTTGCACTTGAACTTTACAAGTAGGTCTTTACGTTTTCTTTTCATCTAAAACTTTAGCCCATTGATATGATGTTGTTTTTGTAATCCTGAGTGTTTGGCATGTGCAGGCCCTGCTGGCTCTTTGGCCATTTTCAGATATATGTGCTCACCTAAAACATGGAATAGGGCAGTAAAAATGTTCCGTTGCTATACCACCGGAAACCTGCAAGCACACCAGATCCCCCACCTCCTTGGGAAGCCCAATGCAGAGGGGAACTATTTCAGGGAGCGAGAGATGCCCCACAGGAAATAGCAGCTTGTGTTTTGATTCACTCACCATAGTTGTCTCAGCAATGGAACCAAAGCTGTTGATGAAAATGTTGCAGCTCACATTCACCGGGGGACCTGCCAATCAAGAGAGATACCTGCTTTAGCTCCATAGCCATGAAGAAACCCACAGGACAGGACCCGTGCCTGAAACACTGACCTCAGGGATGGACACCCCTTGGTGAGGAGCCCCTTGCTTGTTCTCCACCCCACCCCCGAGCATCTGGGACTCCCAGCCACACCGCTCTGCCAGATTTCCCTGGTCCCTGAGTGAGCACCAGGTACAGAGCACCAGTGTCTGAGCTGGGATGTACTTTGATTAACACAGGATGATTCATCTTCCTGCCATATGGTTGAAATCCCTTCCCCAAACCCCACCGGCTGCCTTCTAATTTGTGGCTGAAATGTATTTACGGCTACAACATTTGGAGGCCATCTTGGGAATCACAAAGAACAGTGAGTTCCTTGCCTTGAACTTACGAACCACGAATGATTGCCTGAAAGGGTGTTGATGGGAATTACCAGCTGAGGAATCCAGAGGGAACCTCAAGGGAAGTCCATAAGTCTTTGTTAAATACTTTCTAGGCAGGGTTTTTGAATCCTGCTGCAAAAGATAGGAGAGAAGTGGAGGAATATTTGCTCTTTGGAATCATATTGCTAGAGGGACTTCTGTCCAGTTGAAGCTAAATATCTTCATTTTATGCTATTAATTATAGCACTTAGCATTTATTGAGCATTACAGGGTTTGCTGCTGGGCTGAGTTTTGCTAACATGGATCTCCTATCCTCTCAGTGACTCCATGAGGAGGCATGGTTATTACCTCCATTTTACAGATGAGGAAACAGAGGCTCAGAAAGGTTGTTTGTCCTGAGCCATACAGTTAGTAAATAGACAAGTCAGAGTTTGAATTCAGATTTGTCTAATTCCAAAGCGAATCGTCTTCAAGGCTGTACTTGTAAAAATGAGGTTGAGAGAAAGGAAGTGGCATGCTCAAGGTCATATAGTGGCAGAATCCAGGATTTTAAGCACTGGGCATCCACATGAGCTGACAAAAGGGCCAGCCTAAATAACCAGAAAGAAATGTGAGACTGTGGCTAAGAGTGACATAAGCAGTAGGATCCCGGATACAAGAGAAGTTCTGGAGACTGAGGTATTAGGGAGGAACTCATGAAGGTGATGACCTTGAACTGACCTTGAAGGTGGGTAAGACTTAGCTTATAGGTCATAATCCTGCACATGAAGATTGCAATGTGCAATTTGTGAAATTTTCAGGTCCACTTTCTTGTTGATCCCCATGAGGGCCTGTGGTAGGCAAGACAAACTTACTGTCCCTGCTGTTCAAGTGGAGCACAGGCAGTCTTAGCAACTCACTTGGGCTGATTTAGCCAGCAAGTGGTAGAGCCAAGACTTGAACCCAACTTTCTGATTGTGGAAAGAAGGAAGCAGATATCCTAGTGTCCTGTTACCATGTCCTCTCTGTCCCCCTTGAAAAAGTAGCCCAAGCATTTCACCCAAGCTCAGCCAAGATTTCCTTCTTTTCAGAAGTCTTGGTGTAGAGGGTGGGACTCAGTCTGGTGGTGAGAATCCAGGTTTTCCCTCCAGGGGAGTGAGGATCCCTGGGTTTTGGACACAGCTCAGTGCTCATTGGTTGTTTCACCTCAGGCCCGCCCCTTCCTTGTTCTGGGTTGCAGTTTCCCCATCAATCTGGGAGAGTAGCTCCTTATCTGGGTAGTCACTCTGTGCTCCAGTGGTTTGGAATTCCCTTATGGAAGCTAGTCATTCAACTAACAAGGTTATAAGACTTCAGGGCTGGGAGGTTTCTTAAAGGTCACCCGAACTGATGTGCAGGCAGGGCTGTTGGAGGTAGCATCACCAGGAGAACTAGTTAAACTGCAGATTCCTCAGCCCAACCCCAGACCCAGTGAAGCCAAATCTCTGGAGATTAGCCCAGAATCTATATTGTAATGAGCTCCCTGGGTGACTCTCATGCGCAGCCAGGTGGAGGAACCTGCTATACCAGCTACCCTCTCAAAGCTCAGTGCTTGAACACCCCTAGTAGTGGGAGCTCATTTTGTCTTGAGTGGTCCGTTCCATGGTGATAGCTCTGTCTGCTAAAAAATGTCTCTTATGCTGAGTGGACATCTGCCTCCTTGTCACTTCCACCTAAACGAAGGCCCACTAGATTTTTTTTTCTTTCTCATTTAGACTCAGACCCAGGTTTTTCTTTCATTTAGCCTCATACCATTAAGATGCCCCAAAGAGTTACTGCCTGTGCCTTGAATCACGTGCACACACTTCCCACCCAGCCCCTGCAGTGTCTGGTGCTGTGATTCCCCTATAAAGTAGGTCCTGATTTATGTGTGCGAGAGGGCGCCTGCCCAGAAGACCCCATGGGGAGGTGAGAGTCATTGACATACATCTGAAGTGAAATTATCCTCAAGAAAATTACAATCTGGCTGCCTTTGGCAGCAGGATAATGTATATATTTCATTAAATATTAAAGTTTAATTTTGCTTTTGTGTACGTGTTTTCATCAGGCTGTGCCCCTGATCCTGGGAACCATTGTCCGACACAGAGTCTTGGAGGAGATGCAGACTATCAGAGCCGGAGGGGCCTCGGCTGCTGGATCATTTCGCAGATGTGGAAATAGAGGCCTGGTAAGTGATTCACTCTGGGTCACACGCATCAGGTAAGTAGCGGACGTTCTAGAACAATGCAGGCCTCTTCCTATTGTGTTGGGGTCGCAGAGGCCTTCTCAGGAGCTCTGTAGTGTGTGTGGGGCTTTGGGGGAATCTTATTGGTGTCTGGGTAGAAGTGTGAAGGGACCATAGGCATCAGGGGCTGGAGGTCCCCTCCTCATGCCAGTGTTTCAGTCCTCAACACCAGGGAGAGAGAGAAACCTTGTTTCCAGCTCCAGGCTGGGTTCCGGGAAGCTGCACCTTGCTCAGAGCCCTACTTGGAGGGGACTGAAGGAGCTAGAGATGACACAGGGTCGGGAGACTGAGATGATCTAGATCTGTAGATTTTTGGGTCCAAGTGTTAGAGGAAGGCTTTCAGAGTGGGGAGAGACTGGGCCCTGATTCAATGGTTTTATAGTCTGGGTGAAATTTTATTTCTTAAAGATGTTCACTGCTAAGTAAGTAAGCCAGTAAATAAAAGAATAAATGACCAGCATTAGATAACTGAGTCAGAGTAGCTAGCTGGGTTAAAGTCCCTACAGCCTCAACAGCATGACTCAGGAGTCATTTAACTGCTCTAAACCTTAGCACATTTGTTGGTTCGTTCGCTCATTCATTCGTTCATTCATTCATTCACAAAGGTTCATTGAGGGCCTTTTATGTGCCAGGTGCAATGGTATGCACAAAGGATACCTAACACCTGAACCTGGTATGCATACACATTCAACAAAGGAGTCCCTCTTTTCTCAGGAGAGCAAGTCCACGGCACTTAGTATGGAATTCTGAGTGTCCACTAGGGGGCGTAGTGGACTGGAATTCCTGAAAACTGGACACAACCTGATGGTCAATTCTCCAATGTATTTGATTTAGACAACGACGTTTCTAAAATTTGTGACTTAGCTGCCAACCTCAAAGATTTCACAAAACTCCAGACTCAAGTCTTGGAGGGCCAGCATTCCAGGGCCTGTGTTTCTACCAGGCAGTTACTGCCAGAGCTGAGAAGTAGGTGCCCTTAGACTAGCCCTGTGTTCTCTAGTTTTCTTTTCTCATGTTCCTCCTGCCTCACTCATGTGCCATATCTGTCTGGTTCCTCTGAGATTGAGACCCTGGTGAAGGGCTTGGGCCCAGTGCTATGTATCACAGCAGCTTTGGTCCTGACTTACGTGCCCTTGAGGGGACCAAGGTTATGCTAACAGTGCTGGGAGATGTGGCCTTGGGAATAAAGTGCTGGGGGAGCGAAGGAGCCTCGAGATAAGCAGGGTGGAGGTGGGCCCCAACAAACCTCTGCGTCTCTCAGACAGTTTTCTACCTGCAGAGCACTGAGAATGGGGGTAAAGTGAGCAAATACTAGGAAGCCGTACCAGCTGTCATCTCCCTTGTTTGGTTTTGGACTTGAGCTAAAAGGAGTAGTGAGGAAGGGCATCTGGAATCAAGATTGATGAGGAGGCTGACAGTGGGTGCTTGAAATAAGATTTTTGCAGGGTGCTGGGAGGAAGGTTCGTGAGCACAGGCTCCTGGGAGGTCCTAGGACTGCACCTGCGGGGTTCTGCTCAGCAGTGTGAGGTGGGGACAGCCTCCTAAGGCACCAACGGGAACCGACTCCCTCTTGTTGAGATCTCCCAGGACTGTGAGAGCTAAAAGAAACCCCTCAGGTCACCTTGGGGAGGGTTTGTAAACTGCCTACCCATAAGGCATATTTGGCTCACAACAAACGTGTTCTGTTTGAATGCACATATTTTAGGAATCAGGAAACTTTGCATAAATCTTCATTTCTGGCTCTTCTTGGAATACTGGGTGACCTGGCAACACGGGGCCTACATTCCAGTTGGGTAACTGTGGGCAGGGCTAAGAAGAGGCTGTCCCCTTTAGAGGGCCTGCACCTCTATTTCTCCATAGTCTCTACCACTCCCTATTGCCTTCCTCCTGGCTCCCCTCACTCACTGAAGTTACCTAATTCCTGTAAGCATTTGAAATTGTGACTCTGGTTTAGACTAGAAAGTTTCAAAAATTATTTGTTAATCCCTGGGACCTTTGCAGGAGGTGAATTTCAGTTGGATGTCTCTTACCTAAAACAAATAGAAGTGGACCGCTCGGGGAGAAGCAGAGTGGTCTTGGTCACTGTGCTCTCTGCTCCTCCCTTTGGGGGCACATGGTGGGAGCCCCAGAGCTCCCACAGATAGCCAGCTTCATCACTGCAGAGATGAGGAAACTGAGGCCCAGAGAGAGGAAGAGGGTTATCAGAGTTCAGAGAGTGAGTTTGTGCCTGAACCAAACCTGACCCCGTTTCTTTACATGCTAAGTTTATCTATCTGTCTGTTATACCAGAGGTAGCAAGTAGGTTTCAACTCACACACAGATTCCTGGCAGCCAGGGGGCTGTTAAGTTTGAGTGTGGTTTGGGTGGGTGTGGTGGGGGAGCAGTCCGAACGGATTAATAGCATCTGCCTAGGGCAGAGGGGCTCCTGGCATGTATGTACCATCCAATCCCATGCTGCTTACTTTTAATCTAGGAAAACAGATGCCTGGGGATCTGGAAGGAAAGTTTTCTCTACCTTTAAAATTGGGCCTGATCCTGGCATCATATCCAGAGGTTCTCCCCATGAGCTTATCCAGGAAGTCCGAGGGAGACATGGGCTTGGGCGCGGAGCGGGCGGCATCAGCCTCCTTAGAAGCAGCAAGGCTAAGAAAGGAGAGAGGAGAGCAGAGGGTTAACGATGGCCCTTTCTCATGCGTGGTCAGATCCCAGCCTGGCCCAGCCCTCGTAGACTGAGAAATAGGTAATACGGGTCCTTAATGAGGGAAGGCCCAGGCTAAATTGTTTATCCAGCCCAAATATCAGCCGGTGTGGGATCCTGGCAGGCAGCCGAGTGTCTGACCGCTGCTGAGACGCTGCTGCCTTTTCTAAGGCTGCAGCCTGGAGATCAGAGCAATCACACTTGGCTGCAGGTCTCCCCGGGAGAGGGGAGAGGAGATTGAAGGGCTAACCTCCCGCTAGGCCCAGCCCTGTGTTTTGGAGGCCTGAGCCCTGCCCCATGGGTCCATGGAACAGCGAAAGAATCTTAGAGATCAAGTAGTCCCAGATTTACCCGAAGTTTCTCTTCAGAATTGGTCACTAGTTGAAAAAAAGAAAAGTTGCCTAAGTCAAGTGCATTCAGGAACACAAATTTAAACAGGCATCTTTACCCGAGGTCTTCTCAGAGCCTTTAACAAGCTTAGATGCTATACGTATGGGACTAGAATCTCATGAAACACACACTTTAGAAAACCTCAGTTGGGAAAATGGAGGCACAGCTGGTGGGAGGGACCGGCCCCCCGTTCCCACTCAACGAAGTGCTTTCAGGTTCTTATTCACACCATAGCAAGAGTTACTGAGGTCTAAGGACAGTGGCCCCCCACCTGTTGCTCTCAGTCAAAGGCGCGCAGATTTCTAGAGGAGTCAAAATTGGCAGCCTCAGGGTTGGAGGACAACCATTTGTGCAAATGAGCTTTTCTAGTCCTGAAATGCCACCAGAGACCCCTGAGCTAGGCACCCTGTCGTGTCTGCTGAGGGGCTGGTACCTTAGAGGGAGTGCAGGTATAGAGATGTGTGCCTGTGTTTGCCAACTAGGACATCGGCTCCCCAAACATTTGCTCTCCACCCCTCTTGTTCTGATCTTATCAGTCCTGTTAAAGTGATCACCTCTAATGGAGGACTCTCAAATTGATGTCCCCGTGCCAGCTTCTCGCTGGAACCCCCTTTCCTCATTTGCAGACACCTGCAGGGCATGTCCATCTAGACGTCCTTTCTGTGCCTCCGGTTCCTCTCCCACCCTGCATGCCACAGCTTTCTTCCTAAACTTGCTTCTCCAGACCGCAGCGTCCCCGGATGCCCCGACATTTCCCCATCCTCTAGGACTGGAAGCATCCCAGCTATCTTATCTCCTTGGCTCCCTCTCCTCGCACACCCCTCACTCAGCAGGTCCTGGCCATGCTACCTCGCAGTATAGTTACTTGTGTTTGTGTCTTAAGACCAGGAGTCATGGTACTTTTATTTATTTATTGTTTGTTCTTTTAATCTCCTACTGTGTCCATGATGGTGTTTCAAAAACATAATTGGTGCTCAGTAATTGCACAGTAAATGAGTGACTGAATAATTTGCTACTTTAATCAAATATCCTGGCGAGTAGTATATTTGTAAATATGCATATGTGGATCAACAATTTAAAAATGATTAGACTATTATATCCATTAATCAAAAACTACTGAAAGCAATGCCTGGTATTCCTTCGAAGATTCAGAAGGCATTCCAGGATGATGTAGACACTCATGCGTAATAATCTGGAGATCCCTTATTCATAGACTGAAGAGCTAGTTTTGATTGACAGGACAAATGCGTTTTACTGTTTTCATGTGTGTGACAATGGATGTTTGTGAGTTTGTGTGAAGTGGATGAGTTTTCAGGTGTGATGTGTATGCATGTTACGTGTACAGCTGTGTGGGTGAGGATGGATGTGTGGGGATTAGAGTGTGCATGGGGGTGTTTGTGGATGGATAGTGGATCCTGTTACATAGATTTGTATGTGCAAAAATGTGAATACCTGGGATCATGGTGAAGTATGCTATTAAGTGTGACATTTAGCATGGGCATTTTTTTGTGTGTATATGTATATAGATTATAGGGTATGAATGTATAAGATGCCTTTGTGTATGTATGTATGTGGTGTGTACATTGCATGTGTGTGCTTCTCAAATGCATTGTGAGATGTAAAAGGATAGTGCAAAAAAGAGTGAAAAGAATGGGTGATTTGGAATCAATGATGTCTCATACTAACTGTGTGACCTGGGGGAAGTTACTTAACATCTCTGAACTTTAGTTGCCTCATATGTCATTTTAGTTTTACACAAGGAGTAGCTGAGGTAGCACAGGTAAAAAACAACACCTAGTTCTTGGAACAGAGCAGACATTCAGTATGTTGTCTTGCTCTTGACTTGCTGTGTGTGTGATTGTGTGTGTGTGTGTGTGTGTGTGTGTGTGTGTGTGTGTGTTTGAAGCAGTTCAGAACCAGTCTGGGGACTTTTTTGGGTCCCACTGCTTTCAGCTGCACCACGGACCCCATGTGGCTGGGCAGTGCTGCCAGGTACCTTCCATGGCCCACAGGTAGTAAGTACCACATTCCCAGCCTCTTCTCCATTCAGCACCAGACTCACAGCTGCTCTGTGGCTCTGGTGTGAGCAAAGGGGACCACAAGCAGGCAGCTGGTGATTTACGACTTTTCTGTGGCTATAATTCACTTCTAGAACCTCTCCAAGAGTGGCAGTTATGAAGCTTTCATAAGCTCCTGTTCTCTGTCCAGCCCCTCTCTCAGATAATAAGATTTGAGAACATAGTACTCCCTCCTAGCAGTTACTAGAGCACAGGCGATCTCGTGGCCCTTAGGCCTCTTTCATAAGCCTGAATCTTATTAGGTGGCCCAGTGAGAGAATGAATTCACCCCAAATTATTCCTCACCATTTGCTATTAGCAAAATGTGCCATTTAATACCTGAATCCTCCCCAGTGCTGAAGAGTCCTCTGGTTACCTGAGCTTGAGTGTCTGCAAGGTACTTGCAGCCTGGTCACCTGGTACAGACTCACTGGAGGGGTGAGCTGAACTGGAGGGGATGGAGACTCTGAGAGGTTAGGTAACTGGCCTCAGGTCACACAACACTTTAATGAGAGAAGGAATTAGAGCACAAATTTTCAAGTGTTGACTCACCCAATGGTACCATGTATGGGAAAGCCTTTTATAAATGGTGAAGAGGATAAATCATGGTAGCCACTATTATTTCTAATTGTTTTTGAAGCTTGTTATATTCTATTACATCCAAGAAAATCAAAACATGTGTCTGACTTCCAGCAACCCTATGTATACAATTCTGGATTTATCACACCTAAAAATGGAGGAGAAATTGCTGTGAATTACCAAATGAGCCTCTGTTTTGCAAAGTGATTGACGGAAGTCTTTGAAACTTTGGGGTTCTCTAGTCCATACCCTCCCATGCATCATGTAACAGTGGTTTCTAAATTGCCTTGTTTCTTTTAAAACTACCCTTGTAAAAAAGGGGACTTTATATTACACCACTCACAAATGAACAACCAGTATTACTATTACTTGCCATAATAGAAATAACCACGGTAGTGAATACAGTGAAAACAAAAGAACAGAAGTTTAAAATTTAATGTAAATGATGTTGATTGCTAACAGGACTACCTCTTACTGCCCTGTCCTAAATTTCCCCAATTCTTTGTGAATTACAAAGGCTCCATTTTAATGTCAAAATAGCCACACCCCTCCACTTGACAATCATTGTACCTTTCTGTCTATCTTTAGATACTGTGCACAAAATTAGTTCAAGCCCCCCTGTAGTAAATCTGTTCTCTGTGCACCTGTGCAGAGTAAACAGGCATTAACGGGCCCTTGCTGCACAGTTGGAACCACTACCTGTGCTGAATGCAGACATCTGCTGATAGACTCAGCTACTGGACAGAGAAGCTG
The DNA here is from genome assembly GCF_000147115.1 of Myotis lucifugus. Taxonomy (NCBI): domain Eukaryota; kingdom Metazoa; phylum Chordata; class Mammalia; order Chiroptera; family Vespertilionidae; genus Myotis; species Myotis lucifugus. The sequence goes on along the minus strand of NW_005871104.1, from coordinate 6,027,181 downwards.
GGGATGGAGCCAAGCCATGAAACATGTGATTGTTAGGATTTGCTGACCCTGTACAAGTATTTGGAAGTGATGCAAATTGTTTCAGGGATTACTGCAATGCAATGTAGTGAATCAGACTTAGTTTAGACAGTTTTGATTATAGTAATTTCCAGAAAGACAGTGAGGTCTTCTGGGACCAAGTGTTCTGCCCCTTGCAGAGAAGGCTTATGATGGTGGCTGACTGGATGGAGGTAAACTATCACCATTCAGTTAGGGGATTTGTCACCCCAGGAGACTTAGGTACTTAAAGGACCTCCGATTTTTTAAAAAAATGTTTTTTATTGATGAGAGAGAGAGAGAGAGAGAGAGAGAGAGAGAGAGATGGATCAGCCGCCTCTTTCACACCTCCTACTAGGGATCAAGCTTGAAACTAGGCATGTTCTCTGATCTGGAAATGAACTGGTGACCTTTTGGTGCATGTAATGATGCTCAACCAACCAGAGCCACATCAGCCCAGCAAGGACCTCCTGTGTGACCTCCTGTGAGTCACTCCCCCTTTTGCTTTCAGTTTCCCAAGCTATAAAATGAGGGGGTTAGAATAATCTCTAAGAGTCCTACTGGCCCTAAATCATCATTTTATTAGTCTACAATATTCTTTCTTTTTTACACATCTGGTCTTGGGATTTGAATTTTTCAGAACTCCTTTGTGGGAATCTGAGCGTGATCATGTCTTGGTTTTCCCCCATCCAGTCTCAAGATTTCTCCCCAGCGGACCAACTCATTTTTCAGGGATTTGTTGGAAGAAAGGCCAGATCAATGCTTAGATTCTCATTCTTCAGTTGCGACATCAGTTGGAAATAGGGAATCAATATGGAGCTGTCAATCTGAATTTCAAATGAGCTGGGGGTAGCAATGATACTGGGGAGAAAGTTTCAATCACACCCTGCATGGCACCACACCTCCAAGAACTATCTGGGTTAGCAGAGAGGGCCCCCCCATCAGATTCCATCTCTGCAGTTCGCCATGGGCAGAGAAGTCAGGAGCTCAGTGGTGGGAAAGGAGAGGAAAGGCAAGGCGAAGACAGAGGGTAAGAGGCTGAGGATAACCAAGGGAGGGACAGGTAGAGCTGGGGAGGGAGCTGGAGGTGCCGACTTAGAAGGGAAGGAAGATGGGGGTGGGGAGAGGAAGAGGCAAGTGAGAAAATGGAGGTGTTTGAGGTATGGCAGTGAGCACAGAGGACAGGCATCCGACTGCACTTGGTGGAAGTGTGGGGGTTTCCAAGAGGCACGTAGAGAAAGTGGCATTTTACAGTAAAACTTGAAGGCTGGGAATGAAGTTGGCCTGGAAGAAAGAGGAAGGAAGAGTGTTTTGGGTAGAAGGAACAGCGCTTGTAAAGTCTAGAGGCGAGAGAGGGCTTGGAGAACAGAAAGTTTCGTGTGTGTATGAGAGAGGAAAGTAGGGAGAGAAGGAAAGAAAGAGAGAGGAGAGAGAGAGATTGAGAACAAGGATAAGAGGTGATGCCGAAACCGGTTTGGCTCAGTGGATAGAGCGTTGGCCTGCGGACTGAAAGGTCCCAGGTTCGATTCCGGTCAAGGGCATGTACCTGGGTTGTGGGCACATCCCCAGTAGGGAGTGTGCAGGAGGCAGCTGATCGATGTTTCTCTCATCGATGTTTCTAACTCTCTATCTCTCTCCCTTCCTCTCTGTAAAAAATCAATAAAATATATAAAAAAAGTATTACATATCTAAAAGTAAAGAAATAATAATAAAGCTTTTTTTAAAAAAAAAAAAAAGGATAAGAGGTGAGGATGGAATGCTGAGTCTGTGTGGTTGGAAGTAGTAGGGCTGGAACCCAGTTCTCTGCTTTACCATGGGTCTGAAAGCTCAAGGAAGATTATCCCTCCTTAATCCCTTTGCAGTAAAAACAATCCATCCAGTTTCTCAGTTGTTTCTGGTTACAGTGACTTGTGGCCTGGCCAAGCTTGGGAAATGGGTCCAAAGGCACCTCCAAAGACACCTTACCTGCAACTTGCCCTCTGACTGAGGCTAGAATGTCTGTTTTCTGTGCTTGGTCAGAGAGGTAGTCCAATGAACTGGTGCTTATTTTGTGTAGAAATCACCTGGTCAACTAGTCAAGGTCATTTGAAGGTCAGCCCATGTGTTTCCATGGGCATTTACTTAATACACAGTTATGAAGGTCACTGTGGAATAGAGCAGAACATATTAAAGTGGGGGCTGAGAACCCCGGGGGTAGTCTTGGCTCTATTTCTAGCTTTCTGTGTGGTCTTGGGCTAATTCTTTTCCCCAGATGGTCCTCAGTTTCTTCGTCTATGAAGTGGCAGTTCAGGATTAGGTCAGGCGCAGGGGACAGTTTTACCTTGTGTGCCCACTCCATTCTGGCAGTGGCTGCCCAGAGAAGCATTCTGGGGTCCAGCCCAGCAGGGAAGGGTAGCAGGATGGTTGCCACTCTCTGCCAAGGGACTACATTGCAGAGTGGAGGCTTGTCTCATTTCTACGGGCCCTCTTGCTCAAAAAGCCTCTGATCCTGATGGATTAAGCACCCACTCCACGCATGAGGCACCATGGGGGAGACACCGGTAAGTATGCCTCCGCCTCCATGTGGGCAGAGTTTGAGTCTGTCTTGTTCAGTGCCTGGCGTGCAGCGGCAGTCATCATTGGTTGATGAATAGCCTCTGCCCTCTGATTGTTTATAGTCCAGCAGGTAGAATAGATGAGGCACAGAAACAATTATAAGAAGTTGCCACCCAGCCTCGGGGGCATAATTGGACTGCCATGGTAGTTCAGAGGAGGGAGGCGGGGACAGATCAGGTAATTTTCCCGAGTTTTATTAATTAAGTCGTTGTGCACGTTTAGAAAGACCCAACATTTGGCAATGTTCCTGTTGTGTATTTGGGAGAGAAAGCTTTCTGCTGCCCATGGGCTGTCCTGGGGAAAGGTGGTGGGAAGGCTCTGGTGACCTAGGCTCCTGGGGAGGGTGGGGCTGAGTGAAGCTAGCACTCTCTGGCCTTATGGGCCGAACCAGCGTCCTGTCCCTGGCTCTGACACCCAGGGACTTTTGGGTTTTGGGCAGCACGAGCCCTGCTTGGTACTCTCAGCTTTTCCTGTAGGGTTGGAAGTAGTTGCATCCTCAGGTCAACATCTGGCTTCCCCCGGCCAGCTGTGCAATTTGGATTTTATCTGATTGCAGGAAGGGGCTTAGGCTGACATGCTTAGGCCTGACATTTTATTACTCTCATTCCATGATCTGCTAAGCACCATGGGAATGTCACAGTTGTCAGGCTCTGAGCCCAATTCTCCCAGGGACCAAGACATCCTCCCTCCTTCCTCACTCACCTCCCACCTCCCACAGCTCTATCTGCCTCCTATAAAGAACTTTTTCCTGGGTAAAAATCACATGCTTAGTAAAATAAAATCTTGGAACTTTGCATCTGGTTCTTCCCTTGCCCCCAGGGAAGTGTGATTCTCCAGGGATCTCTCACACTCCTTATCACTCCTTCCAGTTGCCCCTCTGGCTAGCTTTCTACCCCCTAATTCTCCTGCTTTAGTTGCTGTTCCCCACCAAGCAGGACCAGTGCAGGGTGAGGAGAATGAGGTGCCTAGCAAAATTTAAGGAGGCACTCACTCTCAGGGTTGCGTAAGTGGCAGCTCTGCACTCGCAGGGCCCCGAGAAGGAATGCCACCTTAAATGCTGTGCCCTGGTTCACTTGCCTCACCCCAGTCCTGCTACAAAATCATAGACCCTCCAACCCAGTCATGGAGGGTAGGATTTCCTGTAGATAATCCCATGTATTCAGCTGGAGAGGAGTTTCTACTTCTCACAGCCTCTCATTTTATTTCCAAAAAGCTTCACTTTTATTTTCTTGTTTGGTGGCAAAAAACACCATTACATATCTTATCGTTTTGTCCTGCCAAACAGCAGGTGAGGTAGGGACGTCTGTCCCCATTTTACAATAAAATTGAGACTGAAGATGCGTGTCTTGATGTAGCTCTGGCATACCACATGGCTTTGGTTAAGTCATGTCGATGTTTTCTCTTTTCTCACTTCTCCTTCCCCCGTGTGCGTGTTTCAAGGCTGGAATCGTGGCAGTCCTTGGCTCAGCCGTCAGCTCTCTGACCTTCCTTCCCCTTGGCATTGAGGCGATCAGGTGTCATGTAGACAAGACCCCGAAAGAATGATTTTTGCAAGCTTCTTTCCAGGCTCTTAATAAATATGGTTTTCATGAAGCACGGAGCCTGGCACATGCTCAGGGATCAATAAATATTTGTTAAATGGGTGACATACACCTTGTATCCCAGAGGAGGTTGAACTCAGCCGTGCAGGGGCTTGGCATCGGTGATGTGATTTGACTGGAGTAAAGAGCCCCACATTCTGCCCCTTTCGTCAGTCCCTGGGGGAAATACCTGATGTCCTCTGGGAAAATCCAAGGCAGGAAAACAAGAAACTAAGCCATCCCTTTTCTTTTAGGAGCATCCATAGCCTCTCACAGAATGACTCAGGCTAGCGGGCCAGGTCAAACCTATGTCTGCACGTGAACCTTACACTTCTCCCCATCTAGGTCGCTAGTTATAATTCTACAATGACCATCTCACTTGGCCCTGGCCATCCCTATATGTCTCACTTGGGGACATTTTTCGGTGCCTCTGACTCTCTTGGCTTAAGCCTGTGGACATCAAGAAGGCCCCCAGATGAGTCAGGGGTGGGGAACCTTTTTTCTGCCAAGGGCCATTTAGATATTTATGACATCATTCAAGGGCTGTACAAAACTATCAAGTTAAAAATTAGCCTGCTATACTTGGTCAAACATTTAACTAACTCACCCCTAATGCTTTGGCAGGGCCAGGCCAAATGATTTTGTGGGTCTTATATGGCCCACAGGCCTGACGTTCCCCACCCGTGAGTTACAATTCGAGGAGTCCAGCGGGATTCTTCAGAGGCTTGGATGCTGAAGAGCAGGCCTGCGGGGGTTACTCTGCTGGAGTCAAAGCTCTCAGCAGGCCCCGCATCATCAGCATGCATCCCACGAGCTGGACAGGAGAGCAAATGGCTCTCATTACCTTTAATGCCGCTTTCTTTTTAATCAGATAAATCTCACTGGGAAAGTACCTCTTTGCAGAGAATGGAGCTCAGGGCTTCTGGACAAAAAGTTTGGGGAAAAAAGATTGCATTAATCAGCAGGGATTGGTTATTTGAGGTTGCAGAGACTAGGGAGTATAAATATTGAGGAGAAGTAATAATAGGATGAAAACAGATACAGACATGATATTAGCTAATGATAGCAATAGCTGCCATTCCCTTAATACTAACTGTGTGCTGGGTACTTTAGATATGTCACTGCATTTAATCTTCCCAACATTCCTATGAAGATGACATTGTTGCCTCCACATTACAGGTGAGAACGGCGACACTTGCGTTTTTAGAGGTTTAGCTGAGGTCGTACAGCTTGTAAATGGCAGAGCTCCCCGGGCAGCTGGTCTCTAAAGCCCACACTATTAACCACTATACTCTATTGACTCTTCCAAGTGCTAGTGATTTACAAAGTCCCTCTGAGGACCTGCACTAGTTCACAATAGAAACGTTTGCACGGCTCTTCAGAGCTGCAAGTGAGAGTTCAGGGGGCTCCGAGAACGGGAAACTATAGGCAGAGAACAATGCTATGATCACGTGCACACCGATAACGCCTTCAGTTTATATGGCACTTCCAAATCCATCACTGCATTTGATCCTGACACCGAGGCTCACCTGAAAGGTTAAGGGTCTCGGGTGGCAGGGCCAGAATGTGACCAAGGTCTCCAGATCTGCTCTGGGGCATCTTCCGCTTGACTATCTTCAGTTCATTCCCAAACGACTGGAAGGGGGAGGGCGATCCCTTCTTGATTATTTATTAAATCGTCTCTCAGAATTTCTCTACAGTTAGTTTGCCTTTCATTTTCTTTTTCTCCATCTCAGTTCACTCATCTTTAAAATACAACCTGCCTTTACCAATTGTAGGTGGCTTTTTTTTAAAGAGAGAAACATCTATTTGTTGTTCCACTTATTTATTCATTCCTTGGTTGATTCTTGTATGTGCCCTGACTGGGGATATAACTCACACCCTTGGCATATTGGGCTGATGTTCTAACCAATTGAGATACCTGGCCAGCGCCTTGCAGATGTTGTTTGAATGGCAAAAGCTCATAGTGCTTTTACAGATGCTGTGGAGATGAACTCTTTTTATTCTAAGAAAAAGAGTTTATTTCCATTCACTAGGCATGTTGAGACAATCCTCATTTCATTGGAGATAGTATTAATGTATTACTTCATTTACTTACTTATTTATCCAGAATAATCATGGCTGCCTACTGTATGTCAGAGATCGAACTAGGTGATTGAACAGAATATAAATGATAAAATAAAACCAGCTAGCCCTCACTGAGTGGTTACACAGTACCAGGTATTACACTAAAAGCTTTATCTGCAGTAGTTAATCCTGAATGTAATCCTATGGATTGGGTATCATTATTCGCATTTTACTGATGAAGAAACTGAGGGTCATAGAGGTTAAGTAACATATCCAGTTACCCCTGACCCCACAGACTTCTCTCTTATCTGTATCAGTAATAGAATCCTATATAATAAAGAGGTAATATGCAAATTAACCATCATACCCTCACAAGATGGCTGCCTATAACCAGGCTGGCAGGGGGGTTAGTGAGGGACAACCAAATGACTGAACAAGCAGGCTGTGTGGGGCAACCAGGCCAGCAAGGGGGTTAGTGAGGGATGATCAAACGACTGAACAAGCAGGCTGTGTGGGGCGACCAGGCCAGTGGGGGGACCGTGAGGGGCAACCAGGTTGGCGGGGGGGGGGGCAGTTAGGAGCAACCAGGCCAACAGGGAGGGGGCAGTTAGGGGCGATCAGGCTGCCACACAGGCAGTGAGGGGCGATCAGGCCGGCAGGGGGGACAGTTAGGGGTGACCAGGCAGGCAAGCAGGTGAGCGATTAGGAGCCAGCAGTCCAAGATTGTGAGAGGGATGTCCGACAGGGATGTCAGGCCTGGGATTGGGCCTAAACTGGCAGTCAGACATCCCTCAAGGGGTCCCGGATTGGAGAGGGTACAGGCTGGGCTGAGGAGACCCCCCCCCATGCACAAATTTTGTGCACCGGGCCTCTAGTATGTCATAACCCTTGCTTTCCACGAGCTCTGAAACTAATAGAGAAAAACCTATGTGAAGACAAGTAAGTGCTTGAATCCAGACCCTATTAAAAAAACATATCTTTTCCCCTCCCAGTCTATACTAGTTCAAACCTACAGTGAAAAACAAGCCAGGTTGTAATGAACCCATGGGAAATGCATCAGCAAAACGGGCTGTTTATCCCAGAGAAAACATGTTTTCATAAAGTGAAGACCATGTGTGTGGTCTTCAAGAATCCAAGAGACTGATTCAAAGGAGAATGCTGAGAAAATAAAGCCTCCTCACTGGGCACTGAGGAAAAATGGTTTTAGATTATAGAAAGAGCCACTTGGATTAAAATCTGAAGCTGCCTTTAATAAACTGACTGACTAGCCCTGGCTGGGCAGCTCAGTTGGTGGGAGCATCATCCTGTACACTGGGAATCAAACACCAAAGGTTGCACGTTCGATTCCCAGTCAGGGCACATACCCAAGTTGCAGGTTTGATTCCCGGTTGGGGTGCATACAGGAGGCAACCTACTGATGTTTCTCTCTCACATCAGTGTTTCTCTCTCTCTCTGTCTCCCTCCCTGCCTCTCTCTAAAATCAATATAAAAAATAAATAAACTGAGTGACTAATCTTCAGAAAGAGAACACTTAACTGTGGGCTGAGAGGGTTTAGCTGAAGTGGGTATTTGCATGTAAATACAGAATTTACGGAAGCTTGGGGCTCTAATCAAGCTCTAAATAGCCTGGCCCTCTGTTGATTCCCTGAGTCCTCAAGACAGAAAGCTGCAGCTCTGCTCAGTGGATTGGAACTTCTTTGTCTCACTCAGCAGGTTCCAAAGTCTTGGGGAAGAAGTAGGGAGAAGAGTCTTAGAATTATGGGACCTGATCATCGTGTGCATTTAAAAAAAAAAGACATTTATTGAGCACCTGCTATATCAGTAAATGAATGACTGAATTAAGACTGTAATGTCAGTAGGGATGATCCTCTTCATTTTATAGACGAGGAAACAGACTTAGAGATGAACTAGCAATAATAGCAATCACTACCAACGATTGATCTCTAAGTGCCAAGCACCGAGCTTTTCCACATGTGCTTACTAATCCACCCAACAACTCTATGAAGTAGGTACCATTGTCTTGTCTATTTTTCAGATGAGGAAACTGATGCCTGGAGAGGTTAAAAGCCTAATCAAGGTGCTTAGGTGGCAGAGTGGATACATGAATCTAAATGAGGTCGAATTTGACATGTTTTGGAGCAGCTGTTCAAATGTGCTAGAACAGCTCGCTCAACTCGAACATGCATTGTTGTAAGTTCCTGCTGCTCTGTGGTTTAGTATAAAGCTTCTGTAAGGAGTATTTACAGAGGAGGATGTAGGAGAAGACGTGTGAGTGAAGCCTGTGGGACTTAATGAGATGAAAGGAAGGTAGATGGATGATGAGGGAAGGATAAGGAGCTGTGTGTGGCTAGTGCCCCTTCCTGGTTTCAGGATGAAGCGGGGCAAAAGGACCACAGGGGTTACTGCTCAGTCTTCCTTTCCCTTCTGTGGTTTCTTTCCTTTCTCCCCCACACCTCAGGATTCTCCAGCAGGGCCACCTCTTTGTAGCTCACAGGGGGACCAAACAGGGGCCCCAAATTCCATGGCCTCCTGCTTCTTGTTGTATGTCACAGAGGCAGAGAGACGCAGCCCAGGGCACGGGACAAGCTGTGGGTGTGGAGTCCACTTCTGCCTGTTCTGATCCTGTCTTGTGTGACCTTGAGCAAGTCCTTTACTATCCTTAAGTGTAGACACCTCCTGTTCTAACTATAAATTGCTATTTGAAATCATGTTGAGGAAAATATAAGACACTACACAATTAAAAACATTTCTGGACTGAAACAGGGGCATGCTCCAGGGTGAAGCACATGGACTCCCATCAAATCCAGCCTCTGCCGTTGACCAGCTTGAGGCCTTGGACAAGTTACTGACCCTGCCTGTCTTTGTTTCTGCATCTGTTAAATGGGGGCAAGGGTAGCTGCGGCTCATAGGGTTGCAGTAAAGAATAAACCATTCTTTTGCAGGGCTTACGTTGGTGCCTGGCAAATTGTAAATGTGATTTTTATTGATGAGAGACTTGGTTGATCTAGGCTACATAATGGGGGTTGAGTCTATGAGCTTGTAGAGGCTTCTCTGTGCTTTGTGCTAGAATCTTCAAGGACCACCCCCTCTCCCACCTGGAGGAGTCATCCCGCTGTGCTCAGAGTAAGTAGTAAATTAATAGCATTGCTTTGGCATTTCAATCAATAGGATTAAGGTGATCTGATGGCGACAGAGCAGTAATTGCTGCTGCACAGATGGAGACGGTCCAGTGGCAAAGTCTGCGCTTCACAAGCTGGCTGGCCGCCCTCAGATTCTTTCCACCCTTAAAAAAATAACACTTCCCTCTGACAACGAGAGCAATAAATGCACATTGGAAAAATACAACAAGGTTCAAGGAAGAGTATAACACGCGCCTGGAAATTTCATTATCTAGATACCTACTGTTAACATGTTAGTAAATCTCTTCTAATTTTTTTTCTTCTAAAGGTTATAATCAGTTTCCCTCTGCTTTTTTCCCGAAGATTCTAAATGAGCATTTTTCTCTCGTTATTAAACCTTTAGAAACACAATTATAAACGACTGCCTACGCCAGTGTGAGGCTGTAATAGTATTCATTTAGCTGTCTCTCCCTTGATGGGCATTTATATCATTTTCAATTTTTAGCTATTATAAATTATGCTGTGAAAAGCCCCTTGGTCACAAATCTCTGCTCATGTCCTCAGAGCAAAATTTTGCTGAGTCAAAGGGTATGAATATTTCTAAGGCAGGAAAGCTCTGTCTGTGTAAAGGAGTGCTCCCTACCCCAGGACTCGGCTCCTCACTGCAACTTAATTCTTCCTGAGGCGGGGGCTGTCTGGAGAAGAATTGTTTGTGTTGTACACGGGCAGTGCATTTCTATTATTATTATTATTATTATTATTATTATTATTATTATTATTACATTTCCCTGCCGATGTCTTCTGTTTGTGTCATACTCAACTTTTTATTTCTGAAAGTTCTTTCACATTATAAACATCCCATATGCAAGAGGTAGAGTAGTATGGAAGACTCAAATCTAATTCTGCAAGTCACTTAACCTCTTTGAACCTATGTATCATAAAGCGAAGGTAATAACGGCGCTACTAGGATTGTTGGGGTGAATGGAGCAAATATGCGTCAAGTGCTGATATAATGCCAGGCACATAGAGACCACTTTGTATGTTAGCCATTATTACAAATAAAAATGAAAGTTCCTGTTCACCAGATTCAAATATTCTTCACTACAGTTTTGTGCCAGTTTAGGTTACACCAGTAATTCTGAAGAACTTAAAAATCTAAAGACTCAAAGAGTCAGGTATGGCAGGAAACACCGCATATGGGCTGTACTTCAAATCTTGGCTAATTGTTTCTATTCCATCCTTGGTCCTGCATTTTAAGAGGGACATTAACAGGCTGGAGCAGGTCCAGAAAGGAACAACTGGGCTGGTAAACAAACTTGAAATTGACCTGTAAGGAATAATGAAAGACTCCCTGACTGTTTGGCTCAGAGAAGACAGACAGATTCTTTTCCACAAATCCCTGTTGGGGAAGAGGGATTCAATTGAATAAAATAATGTTCTTGAGTATTTACCATTTGCCAGACACTGAGCTAAGCCCTTATAAGCAAATATTACTTATTTTTTTCTCCAAAAGGCTTTATGGGGTACCAATTTGTATACATATTGTACAGATAAGGCGATCAAGGCACGGATGGCAGAAGTGACTTGGCTGAAAGTTAGATGGCTAGTTGGTGGTAGGGTAGGAATAGAACCAGCTCTTTCTGATCCCATGGTTTAGGTGCCTTCTACAGCTCACTGATTCCTTCTAGGTGACCAGGGACAGTGGATGGGACTTTCAAAGATGTAGACAGCTGCCTAATGCATGCGAGGAAAGACTATTTTGACCATTCGATCTACCCAGTAAGAGAAGAGGCTGCCTTCTGGAGTTGGTGAGTTTCTTGTCACTGAAGTATTCATGTACACTGTAGAGACTGAACTCTTAGTAGCACGCTATACACATGAACCAGCTGAGGAAGAGGCTGGGATGGTGACTTACCTACTTATTTGTATGACCTTGAAAGTTGCTTAACCTCTCTTGGCCTCAGTTTCTTCACCTGTAAACTAGGAATACGTAATTCTAATTTTAGGATTGTTGGGAAGGGTAAAACATTCAGATAAATTGTTTAGCCAAGAACCTGGTATTCTGAAGTGGCTCACCATATGCTAAGTGAACAGTTACCTATGGTCTTGCATTTGCACCAGTGCTTTTCATTATAGAGTGGCAGTCTCTATTCCCGTCTTCATTGGGGTCAATTACAGATTTGGAGATGGCACCTGTAGGGTTGGTGTCCACCTCACTTCTGCAGAGGCAGGTGTCTGCCAGGTTCTGCCCCCTCAGGCAGGACTTTGAAACAAGGGCAGTGCAGTATAAACAAAAGGATGTTTACACGGAAATGGTAAGCAACAGAATAGATATGATTGGGGAGAGATTAGAGCCAGTTCACCCTATTGACCAGTGAACAGATGGGTTTGGTGAGCGCACTGTGTGCCCAGCACTGTGCCATGGGGATTAAGTATAACCAAGCATTGGAGCACTGTCTTTGTGGCCAAGGGCTTGAGGCCTGGGATGGCTCAGACACTATGAAAAGATTGGAGAAGAGGACTGAGTGTCATCTGTGCTAAGGTCTATGGCACCGGGTGGTTAAGGAAGGGATGCTTAGAGGCAGAAAGGAGGAAGAAGACCTTTGAAGACTCTTTCTGTCCTGGGATTTTCTCTGTCTGATGGGTCCCAGGATTGAGTCCTCCCAGGCACCGGGCACTGTGCAGAAATGTCCCAGGGGTAGCTCCCTTAGGCACATTTCCCTAGTCTTTCCCCCAGGACATCTCTCAGGGCCAGGAATATGCCAATTATTGTTGTCCATGGTCAGGCCCGGAGGAGAGGAGCTGTCCCGCTTCCTAGATGAGAACAGGGCAGCATCCTCCCTCCCCGCAGGCCCCTGTTCTTCAGACATTAGCCTCAGCTTCTCCCGACATCAGCCCTGGCTCCCACCAGTGGGCACATGAAGTTGGAGGCCTGAGGATGAATCTTTTATTGTTTTTAATTCTTGATGTGAGAGTCCTTCCTTCTGCGCTTCCAACAAGATAACCAGACGCCAACTCTTCTGGGGAATGCCCACCTTTCTTTCTCTCCTGGTTTCCTCCTCTCATCATTCCTCCTTATCATTTGCTTCTGCCCACCTGTGTTTCTCTCCCTTTCTGCTCCTCTACCTCCTTCCTTTTTTTTTCATTTGCTTCTAAATCCTAGAATAATGGCGCTAAGAGAGATCTTGAATATCATCTAGTACAGCCCACCCACCCCTTTTACAGGTGAGAATGCTGCTCCAGAGAGGGAAAGGGACTCACAGTGAATTCTTGGCTGAACCAGTGAAGACCCAAGCTGAGCGCTCTTGCCTCTTTATTTCTCTGCGTGCCCCCTCTGTTTCTCCCTCTTTGTTTTCCTGCCTTTTTATTTCTTATTCTCTCTTGAAAATGTGTCCCATCCATTACTTGTTCTAAAAGCACCAGTCTGTAGTATAACCTGGCCTTCCATTGCGAGTGACATTTCACTTCCAGTGCAATGATGTCAGTGGGAAAGCAACTCCCATTTGCCCAGAAATCCTTCCCAACACACCAGCCTCAGCCGCTGGCCTTGTTTTCACTTGTTCCAATCAAGCAGGCACTGGTTCCGATCGCTCCAAATGTGTTTTTCTCTCCACCTGTGCAGGTTGTCTTTTATTAAGGTGGGCTCCGAGTTTGATTGTGTGCCCACGCTGATATCCTTTTAAAAAAAATCTATCTTCAGCTTTCAAAAGTAATATGTACATTGTTGTAAAACATTCAAGCATTACTGAAATATTTAATGTAGGAAATAAAAGCCCCCCCGCCCCCCAAGTCTCATTCATAACAACTCTAAACAGTTTGGGGTCCATTTCTCTAGACTCACTCCGCCCCCATATGAGAAAAATAAAACATTTAAAAAATAAAACTGGGATCCTACTATACATTCTATTTTGCTGCTAGTCTTTCATCCTGGATATTTTGACTCTTCTGCGTGGAATGAGGCTATCTGCCTCTGGCACTTATTGGCTGTGAGACTTTAGATCAGTGGTTCTCAGCCTTCCTAATGCCGTGACCCTTTAATACAGTTCCTCATGTTGTGGTGACCCCCAACCATAAAATTATTTTTGTTGCTACTTCATAACTGTAATTTTGCTACTGTTATGAATCGTAATGTAAATATCTGATATGCAGGATGTATTTTCATTGTTACAAATTGAACATAATTAAAGCATAGTGATTAATCACAAAAACAATATGTAATATATGTGTGTTTTCTGATGGTCTTAGGCGACCCCTGTGAAAGGGTCGTTTGACCCCCAAAGGGGTCGCGACCCACAGGTTGAGAACCGCTGCTTTAGATGCATCACTGCTCCTCTCAGGGTTTCTGTTTCCTCATCGGTAAAAAAGGAACAGTCCCCTCCCACCTGCCATCTCCTGTGATTAAGGCCCAAGTGAAAGTGTAGTTGCCCTGGGCCTACTCTGTCCCATTATCCTGTTTTACTGGGTTTATAGCACTGACCATGGCCTGAAATTCTGTACTTTCCCAAGTCGTTCATTGGTTTATACTCCCTTACTCGTCTGTCCCCAGAACTTAGAATAATTGCTGGCATATAGTAATATTTTTGGGGTCATGAACAAATTATCCACTCTCAGCTGGGCTTCCAATTGATGAAAGACCCTTTGGGGGAGAACAGAGCAGAGCAGGACAGGGCTGAGCTTGGGTAATGGTGGACAACTGGTCCACCCTGTGCCTTGAGCTCCACCTCGCCCAGCTTGCTTGTTCTGCCAGCCCTTTCCCTCTGCCTGCATCATTCTCTCTTGGCACTCTTTGCCACCTGGTGAATTAGTCATTCTTTATGGCCCAGTGGAAGTGTCCTGACTCCTATGAGATACTCTCCAACTCTGTACTGTCTCCCACCTCCAGGCAGAGTTAGTCAGACTCTTCTTCATGCTCCCACAATGCTTTGCGCCTATCCCTCTTGAATAATGGTGATCCCAGCTTTCCTGCTTTGCACAATTGCTATGTGCCACATGCAGCGCTAACACTCTCCGTGCCTTCTTCCATTTCATCCCTAGGGCAATCTGTCAGGGAGGGATCATCACCATTGCCATTTTACAGATGAGGAAACTGAGGCTGAGGAATCTTAAAAACAGTCTTGCTCCAAGGCATTCAGCTAGCAAGTTGTATAACCAGGATGCTAGAACATATCTGGCTGATTCCCAAGCTGGAGTTGTTAACTGCTGGGCCCTTTGTGGGCCAGCTTAATTGAAGAATTATGCAATGACAGCTGGGAAGACCCATTGTCTTTATATGGTCCAATCTTATTTTAGGGATGGGAAGACTGAGATTCAGTTACAAAGTCAGAGTGGGGCTTGTGGGGGGGCGGCGGGGTGGGGGAGGAAATCTCCCTCTAATCTCCAGGCTGCCCAGTTTGAGGCAGCATGGGGGTTACATCTTTTACTGAACCTTGCCACCCTGCTTTTCAGGAAGTGTAGCTTTTTATATTTTAAGGCACATTCCACAAATTCTTTTAAGTCCCCTTTGTCCAGGCATGATGCAGTCTTTTCTTGGCTCCTGTGAAGGGTTTTTCTTTTCTACTAGATCAGCGGTTCTCAAACTGTGGGTCGCAACCCCTTTGGGGGTCGAACGACCCTTTCACAGGGGTCGCCTAAGACCATCGGAAAACACATATATAATTACATATTGTTTTTGTGATTATTCACTATGCCTTAATTATGTTCAATTTGTAACAATGAAAATACATCCTGCATATCAGATATTTACATTACGATTCATAACAGTAGCAAAATTACAGTTATGAAGTAGCAACAAAAATAATTTTATGGTTGGGGGTCACCACAACATGAGGAACTGTATTAAAGGGTCACGGCATTAGGAAGGTTGAGAACCACTGTACTAGATGGTTTAGGTCCCACCAAGAAAACTATCTCCCCTGAGACCCACCCTCTCTGTAGACCAGGCAATGGTGGCAGGCAGCCTTGTCTGAGGTGGCTCAGGTGGTTTGAGAGGCCCAGAACTGGGACAGCTCGGCCAGACAGCAAGGGTAAGGCTGAACAACTCACTGCAGCAGCCACCGAGCCAGCGCTGAGCTGCCATGTCTAGCTCACTCGCACTGTGACTCATTTCTTGGAGCAAAAAGGGGTCACGGTGAGATACAGCAGTGCTTTGGGGTTGGCTGGTGGGAAGCCTTCTGATCCTGGGCTTCTGCAGAGCCAAAGAGAGGAGGACAGGAGCAGGCATGTGGGGACAAAGCCATTCCATTGAACAAGCACTGAATATCTAATATACATGAACCACAGGGATGGTGCTACCCACGAGGGGAAGTGGGACAAGCGGAAAATTCTGGGTAGCACTCTTTGTCCTCTTGTTGGCCTTTCACATGCACCAAGAAAGTCATTAAGTTCCCAGCCATGGAAGGGTGTATGATCCCACAGGAAGGTTAGAAGGGCACCTAAACGTATATGAGGCCACTTAGAACAAACCAAGTACCAAGGGTGAAGCCTGCATTTCCAAAGGGATTTAGGAGGAGAGTCCACGCCCAGTTTGGGGTCGGGATGGTGGCCATCCAGGGGATTCCTCATGGAGAAAGTGATGCGAGGGGTGGATCCTGAGGCCAGGGTCACAGAGAAGTGGAGAGGGAATTACCATTTGTAAAGAGTTTGCACTCAGCTGGCGGGTGGGGGAGAGGCTCCAAAGGTGACTTTATTTATCTATCAGTGAGGTTGTTATTTCCATTTTTTAAGAGGAGGAACTTGAGGATCAGAAAGGCTGAGCAAACTGCCAAGACAACAGAGGGTGGAAGTGACAGAGGCAAGATTCAAAATTCAATGAGCTTGAATCCAGAGGGCAGAAATGAGGAGAGGGGCTTGTCTAGATGTATGGAGGGACAGACCACAGTGTGAGAAAAGCACAGAGTAGAGAATACTGCGCCTGTTACAAAGACCAGCGAGAATTTGGGCTGGAATTTGGTCAAGGAGCTGGAAATGGAGGGGTGGGGGGTTGGAGGTGGGCTGGATTGTGGCAAGCTGAGGGTTGTGTCATGCTAAAACCTGGTGTTCTCGGCGGAAGGCAGCACCAATGCAAAAATGAATGAAATGGCCGCTTATGTACAATGGCAAGGTATTGACAAGTGAGAAGAGGGAAGTTGCAGAACATGGTGTTTAGTATAATCCCATTTTTGCAAAACAGAAACAGTTTACTATTGTAGCAAAGCAGGTGAAGGCTCCCTGAAGCCAGACTGCTTGGGTCTCAGTCTGTCACGCTGTTCCCAAGCGAGCAGCCCTAAGAAAATTATTCCAGTTCTCCGTTTCCTCATTCACAACCTCATCCATACAATGGATGAGCAATAGTATCTGGTTTATAGGATTGTTCTGAGAATTACATGGCTTTTATACACATGCAACTTTTAGAAAGATGTCAGGCACAGAGTAAGCACTCATGCTTTTGTCATTATTATGTTATTAAAATCATTTGCATAAGATGAATATCCAACTGTATAAGTGATTTACCCCAGAGAGTAAGATTTCTCAGTATTTCAGTTCTAAATATATTTCCCTATGCGGTTTAAATATCTTACAGCAAACATGTATAATGTTTATTATGTAAACAAACAAACCAGCAAGTTTATTTCAAGAGCTGATATTAGGAGACATATATGTGTGTTGTGCTTTTTCTTCTACTAGCAACAGACCTGCGGGGACACATTCAGAGCTGTCGCTGGTGTCACTCGGAGAACTGTTGGAGACAGGTGTCTGCGGCAGCCCTGTTTGGGCTTCCCACAGGCCATGTGACACTCACCGTCGGAAAGGAGAGCTAGCCCAGTCCTCACTGCCTCTCCCCATTTTGCTCTGGGCTGACTGTGGCTTCCTGGCCTCGGGGTGTTCTGAGAAGCCCTGTGGGTCTGCCTTGGGCGTGGCAGATCCAGATTTTGTGGTGAGACTCCCCCCCATGCTAGAGATTGGGCGGCCTCTTCAACCTCCCATAGTGAAGATGAAGAGACACTGGGTACACACAGTCCTGTGTGTTTGGGGGTTAGAGCACGAGGCTTGAAAAGGTCCTTGGTCTAAGTACTAGGGACCAGCAGTTAAAAAAAAATTAAAACAGGCCTGAGATTATGCTGTCCTGCTTCCTGACCTCCCCACTCAGTCAGAAATTCTCTCCCGTAATCCTCGACAGCTTTTTCAATCGAGTGACTTTGGTCCCAAGGCAGGTGGGACAGAGACGAAAGGGTGGGCTGCAGAACCTGTCTCTACCCTTAGACAGAGGTCTAACCACGGACCTGTGATGGGGCGGACCTTAGTGCCATCTTCCTCCTGTGTGCAGGATGGAGACTGGACACTCACATCTGTCTACAGATGTACGTTAACTTTATTATTATCTAGAACCATCTGCAAACGACTGGGCCTGGATGATCTGGAGAGGCCAATTCTGCCTCCATCTCCCTCTTCCAGTCAGTCCTGCCCTCCTCTCGCTGGTTCATTCTTGGAGTAACAATGGCAGTGCAGTGATTAAAAGAATGTTTTCTGTTTTTGAATCCTGGCTCTGTCTCTTACTAGTTGTCTTGCCTTGGGCAAATGACATAACCTCTTTATGCTTCATTTTTGTCACCTGTAAAATGGGAATACAATAGTATTTATGTCTAAGGACTTTTGTGGGACGATGAGATGAGGCCTATGGTTGTTAGCACAGTACCTAGCATTCAGTAAACACTCAGTAAATAGCAATGGTTATCATTAGCGAGTTGCTGCAGTCAAGGCTGAGATGGAGCATTAGGAGGGCGGGAGGGGACAGTTCAGGAAGAAAGGAGTGTCCGCCTGCAGCATCTGTTAACATCGAAGGTGCGCATGCTCTGTGCCCCAGGAAGTCCATCTCTTGTTCTTGTTATCTGCCTGGCAAAACGTCACACGTGTTCACAAAGATGTAGGTGCCCTGTGATCATTGCAACACTGATTGCAGTGGAAAAGTTAGAAAAACTGTAAATGCCCATCGATAGCAGGGTGGCTGGGAAACAATGGGAGATCCATAACGAGGCCCTGCGCTCGTTAAATGAATGAGGTGGAGCCGGTGCTTCCACGGGGAGGCTTCCCAGGACATGCTGACCCCTGAATAAGACAGACTGCAGAATTATATGGTTAATCTGATCCCATGACATGGTCGTGTGTGCATATTTCAATAGATAGTATATGTAGCTCAGTAAACTTCAATAGATTTCAACCTGTGTGGATAACTACTGAAATACATAAACCATCATTCCATGTGTGTATAAAAATAAAATTAAAATGATCAAGTAAGACACTCCTTAAGGCAATAAAAGCTGGGATGACCTGGAGGTCATTATCAAAGGGGATTTGCGGCTTACACCTGGTTTCAGGACAACAACAATAAAAGAATGTGTGCATGTACCGTACAATTAAAAATGATCAAGAGCAGAGAGAGAAATACCCATCTGGCTAAGAGTTGGAAGAAAATGACTGTCAGACCAAAGCCCTGATGGGAGAGGGGAGCCCAGCTCTCTCCCATAGGCTTTTCCCAGCCCTGCGGCCCCGTAGAGGGCGAGGGCTGCGGGCCTGACGTGTGCACCAGCTCACAGGGCTGCAGCTTTGGGAGGAATCTGTGAAGAGGGAGAGGTATACTGCACGCAGGGCTAGGGATGTGTATGTATTCCCCCCTTAAGGGGAAAGAGGCAGTGTGGTCGGCTGCAGGGAGGAGATCTGTATTTGAATCCTGGTTGTCCCCTGAGATCAACAGTGTGGTTTTAAGCAAGACACTTTTCTTCTCTAAGCCTCAGTTTTCTCAGCTCTAAAATGGGAGTAGTACCCACTGTTTTGTATCTATTTTTAAAGGTGATTGGGAAGCTCACCTGGGGCCATGGATGTGAAACTCTCTATAGTTTGTAAAATGCTCTTGTACGAGCAACTGCACGGCTGCCTGGCAGTCAGGATTGCCGCATTCCTCTGGAGCTGGGGAGCCTTGCAGAACCGAGCACGCAGCCATAAACACACAGCCATAAACACGCAGCCATAAACACGCAGCTCTCAGAGGCCGGAGATGCCAGCAGCTACTCTATTCGATGTGTAGGATACTAACGTGCTTTTGTAGGAAGGATGATAGGTCAGAGAGGTAGAGGAGAAGGAAGGACATGGGTCTGAGGTCAGACAGACAGATGGTAGATGGGCAGCAGGCTCTGCACACCTGGGCGTGCTAAGTAAGCCTGTAGTTCTGCAAGGTTGATAGTACAGCCTGCACAGGAAGACCTTGGTCACCTTGATCTGCCTCTGCCATCGGTCCTCAGACTCTCGTGGCTGGGTCCCAGCATTCGAAGCCCATTGTCTAGTGCCCTTCTCCTACCCGGGGGCACACAGTGGGAGTTCCAGGCTGTGGGAATGGGAGCACTTGGGGTGCTAGGACTTCAGGGGTGGGAACAGCTGCCTGAGGAGCCCTTGTCGCCATTCATGTTCATGTTTCTGAGGGAGGACAGTGTGTTGAAGGGAGGAACGTGCAGTCGCAGAGTCCAGGCCACACGGGCTTTAGAGACAACAGACGTGAACGAGCTGGGGAAACGTGCACTATTGCGAAGGGCTCTGGGAGCTCTGCCATTCCCTCTATAACCTTGAGGAAGTCATTTTTCCTCTCCTCATCTGCAAAATAAGAGGGTTGATCCATGTCAGGGGCCCTCAGTCAGGTGACACGGAGCCTTGCTATGCAAACCTTTGGTCCCCAGGAGCATCAGCACCACGGGGGTGGGTGTGGGTGGGGGGCTGTTAGACGTGCAGACTCTCAGGCCCCACCTAGACCTCCTGAGTCCGACTCAGCATCTTCATGGCATCCCCAGGTGATTCACACACACACACTGACATTTGAAAAGCACTGCCTTAGAGACTCTTGTTAACATTACAGGTTTCTGGGTCCCGACCCCGAGAGCTTCTGTTTCGGTCGTCTAGTATGACGGTGGGAACCTTTCTACAGTCCCTCACCCCTAGCTTGAGAGCTGCACCTCCACGATTCTGAAACTTAAGACACTGAAGGCAAGTGTGATTCTCTGGGGTGAGTGGGTGGGAGATTGAGGATGGACCTTGGGGGGGAGGGGGCAGAGCCTGGTTTTCCAGGTGCCTGTGGGCTGCCCAGTATATGAGGCAGGAGAGAACGCTGTCCATTTCACGGCTGGGATTAATGCCGGTCGGTGGCTCCCTGTTAAGATGGTAAACTCATTTAGCAACGGACACTGAAAAACAGCCGAATTCAAAGGCAGAGAGTGGTAATCTAATTGCACTGAATTAGCCTCGGGAAACTTGGACAATATCAACTTCAGAAAACCACAAAGGGATCCTTTCTAAGGAGTTTCAAAAGCGTTGGGGCCTCAGCTCCCCTCATAAGGGCTTGCATTACAAAGCATAGGCATAAGCCCCTCTCCCCGGCATCTCTAGGCATTGTTCCCTTCCAATGCGCTTTTTGAATGAAATTGCTGGCCAGCCGTATGGTGTTTTCCGTTGTGTATCAGGCTTACCAGGGAGTTGGTTCAGGAGAGACAGCAGGAGTTCAGGGCTGAGCGGCCTTCAGCGTACAGACCATCAGTCCTGTGAGCACCAGCCGTGCCTGGCGACTTGTCTGTGGACCAGTGCATTTGTTGGTGGTCCTGGCTCTGATAGTCTCTTATTCTGAGCTCATTCTCACTGTGTAAAACCAGGCTCTTACATAACGAAGGTGATTTCCTGTTAATAACCCTTTGTCCTATTGTGTGTGCGTGGTCATTGCCCCCTTTCTTCATTATACAATTCGTTATAAAGAAGAAAAAGGGCCCAGCTGGTGTGCTCAGTGGTTGAGCCTCAGAGGTCATAGTTGGATTCCTGGTCAGGGCATATGTCCAGGTTGCGGGCTCAATCCCCAGTAGGGGGGGTGCAGGAGCCAGCTGATTGGTGATTCTCTCTCATCATTGATGTTTCTATCTCTCTTTCCTCTCCCTCCTTCTCTGAAATCAATAGAAAAATATTTTTTAAAAAAGAAGAAAAAGATATGGGTAAGTATGTGTTTATGGCATGACTCAGAGAGCTTACAAAGATCAGATGGTAATTTGGGAATTAGGAAAGGAGGGAATGTAAGTATATCGAAGATTTGCCTCTGACCTGCATTTCATTTACTTTTCTGGAGCTAGTTACAAATCTCAACCCACAAAAGCAGTTTACATTTCTTCTGTGTCCCTCCTGGAAAGAGGACATCCGGTCTCTGCTTGCATACCTCCACTGCCAGGACCCTCACTACCACCAAGGCAGCCCCGTTCACCATGTGACAGATCTGCCAGAAAGTTTGAAATTGCATTGGCTCAGAATGTGCATATGTGCATTAAAAAATTAATCTATCAATTTACCCCAGTTCTTCTCTTGGAGCAATATAGAATAAATCAAATCTAATGTTTTCTAAATGGGGTCCCTGAGTACCTAGGGGGTTCATGAAATAGTAATGAGGACTCAAAATCCATTTCAAACATTTCAGAGTCTAACAGATTGCATATTTACTTCTGACAAGGCTCTATGGACTAATTAAAAACATCGCGTGTCTTAAATTTTGTGTTTTCTTAGGTCAACTCAGTGTGGCGACATTGCTTATTGTATGATGCTTGTACTTCTGGCAGGTATGTGTGCCTTTGATTAATAAAGACAAGGACAATAAGTTAATTATGAATGGGGCTTGGTAAACAAAAAGTTTAAAACGTAGTCTTGATGTGGGAGAAAAAACCAAGCAGAATCACTGATAAAAGTACAGAACACTTTGGTCTTTTTCTTAGACCACGCTTGACATCTCTGAGGATAGTGATCAGGCATCATGATTTCTCATCATAAGAAGCATTTTCTGGGGAAACTGACATATTTATGGGACCTGTCAATAATGGTTTCCAGGTTGAGATAACTATCCAGAGAGTGAAGTTGTTAGTGAGGTCCTCAATTCTTTCAGGACTTTGAGCCTGAATAGAATTCAGTGTTGCTCTTTCTTATAATAATTGAAATATGCTGATAGCTGTACCTCAAACCGTTCTATTATGGAGGAGATGGGGAGAATATAATTTTGGGCTGACACAGCTAAAAATTATTTTAGACAGAGTGATTTGTCGATTCCCTTCCTTTTGTGGCTAGGGAAACTGAGGCTGGAAAGGTCATGGGACCCTCTCAAGGTCATGCCACTAGCTAAATTCTGGATTCCAGGCCTCCTCCCTTTGGGCCAAGGCCGCTTTGCCCAAAGCAGCAGAAAGCCTGCAGGATAGCGTCAAGATGGCCAGGCGGGAGACAGTGCCATCCATCTTAAAAATCATTCTGGCTTCTGTCAGCTGATGAAGGAAATAAAGTTAATGATGCCACATGAATGCGCTGTCGCAGGACGCGCACAGGCTGCGGGAGGGGAGCTCTGCGGGTCCTCTGGAGAAGGAGGGAGGGTTTTGATGTAGCCTTATAGGGAGCAGTGTCTCCCCTTCCTGCAGGGACAGGGGCTGTGGCATCTGCTACCTCTGTCTCCCCTGCAGAGTGCTTAGTTTCAGGCTGGACACATGAGCACATGATAAATAAGTGCCTGGTCAAGAATGAAGGCAGTGTGAGCAGCGAGGCAGATTCATCCTGAGCCTGTGGGGGCACGGCCTCTGTCTTTCATAAAGACCTGAGACGAGGCTGCAGGGAACTGAGAGGTGTCAGAGTCAGTCATTTGGTAAGAAAACGGAGTCCCCATAAGGGGAAGAGACTTGACAAAGCCATGCTGCAGGCTGGGAACAGAACTGGCTCTGGGGATGGGGGTGGGGGAGTCTCAAATCACAGCCTATCTGCTCTTCCCACTGCACCCCATGGGTGCAACCTCCTTCACAAGGTGGTCTCCACAATGAATTCCCTGGATGCCCCCTGAAAGGTCATTATCAGTTTTGCAAACATGCGGAAGGTATGTGCCGATCCATAACTCCACTCACCAGTCTAGGGTCCTAGGCCAAGCAGACCCATGGGGACTTAAGACATGATGTTTTCTCTTTCTCATGGTTCCTAAACCCCCAAAAGGGGGTAGAGTGACATTTTGATTGGCCCTACTGCAAACTTGCCCTAGGGGCTTCTCTCCTTAGGAAAAAGTCCTTGACCCATTTTAGGAGCTCCTAGGCACTTTCCGCAGTGTCCCAACTGCCGCAGGTGAGATTTCAGGAGACTCCCGCTATGCTACCCGGAGGGAAAGATCCAGGTGGTCATCTGCCCCTCTTGGCAAGCTCGGAGACCAGGAAGCCAGAGGGGCCACTTCGATGGGAAGCTCATTTATCTTTCATCTGGGTGGTTTTCCAGCACCGAGATCTGAGCAAAAATCTATTTGCCATGTTTTTTTTTGACCCTGGTGTGCTAGAAACATCTTCCCTTCAAGCTTTCGTTGACCTTTCTTAGCAAATGAGCACCATATTCAGTCCAAAACCCTGTGCAAGGAAGCATTTGCTGGGACGGCAGGTGGAATTGGCACATAGAGAAAAGCTGTCATCATTTGGGGAAGCCACCCATGGCTTAGACTTGGTTTATCTCCTCTGCCTTTATTCCCTTCTCAAGCACAAGCCAGGGCTCTCTTTGCTTCACTGCGATGCTTTAAGCGTTTCATGAGGGGCATTTTCTTCCTTCCTTATTCTAATTAGTACATCAGAGCAACAGATTAAACAGTTGTCACTGTATACCAGTGGTTTTGAACTGCAGCCAAGTTGGTCCCCACCCCTGGATTTTTGGCAGTGTCTGGAGAGCTTTTAGATGGTCAAGACTGAGGAGGAGGTGCTATGGTGCTAAGGATGCTGCTAAACATCTTACAATGCACCAGGCAGCCCTCATAACAAAGAATTCTCCAGTTCACATGCCAGCAGTGCTGAGATTGCGAGATATGGTTATTTAGCACGGGTCTATTTGAGTTATTGAGTAGGTGAGAAAATTGTGGGGTCGCTCTGGTACCTTCCCACCCATAAGCCACTGTAAGGGCTCTGAGAGTCAAAGTCAGTTCTCTTTGACTCAAAAGGAATGCATTTCTACTATAAAACAACTCATCTTTCTGGATATAAAGCCCCATCCTCATTGATAAAAATAAAGAGACAATATTGGTTATTGCATCCTAGAATGGCACTTCTGGAATTCTAGACCCACAGGCTTTTCAAATATCAGAGCAGGAACTTCAGCCAAATCACCTCATTTTAGTAATGGGGACACAGTTGATGAGCACCGCAGTGCTGTTTGCTTGTCTCCCAGGACCCTAGTCTCTCTCCCCCTCAGCTCTTTCTAAGGCCTCGATTGTTCTCTGTGTTGGCACCGGAGGAGACTTCTGCCTCACGCACTCTGATTATTGTTTTGTTTGTTTTGCTGTCATTATTGCCATTTTGCTGGTTATGTGCTGATGCAGCAGCATTTCTGTTATCCAGGCTCTTTTCTTCTCTAGCCCCCAGATTTCCCAACAAGGTGAGCATCTGGCATCATTCAATATAAGGAGTACCTGGGTGCCTGAGATTATTGGATTGTCTTATTTCAACACAGTGCCTGTCCCTTGGGGGAGAAGGGATTATTCACATGGAACCTTCTAGGGAGCTGCCAGTCTCCATTTACCCCCACATGCATTCTATCAACCCCCCAGATTTTAATGCTTCCTTATTTTCACCTAAAATTTAGAAATGAGAGAGTTAGAAATGAAAATGCCAATTAGACAAAGATAATACTTTCCCTCCTTGTAACTCCCCTCCTCCCCCCACCTCTCTGAAAAATTGCTGAGGGAATTTTCCTAGTTCAGTTCTCATTTTTATTATTTTATGTCTCAGGACATTTCTGAAGCAACATTGACTCCTCAAATAATGAAGCCATTTCTGTATTTTGAAAGTGCAATGGTACAAATCCCTTCCCAGCCCTTCAGTCATGACTCTTCTTTCCTTATAAACACATGGACTCATATCCCATACCCATCATAGCTCATGTATGTCTTGACACACGCAGGGGAAGGAGATGTAGAGTGATGCTTCCTGATAGGCCACCACCACTTTCCTTAAAGTATTAACATGGTGCATTCACAGCCTTATCAAAATAATTGCAATGCAAACCTTTTAAACTGTGTTTCCCTTTTGTGAAAGACAATGTCTGAGAGAATAAAATAACCATACTTACTGTTCACCAAGAAAAAAGAGTTGGGGGTGGGTGATGTGCTTGGTTTTGTTAATTTGTTCTTTAATCTCTCTGGTACAGTTCTGTCTTCTTAAGCCAAACAGAGAATCAATTTGCATACAAATGTGACCAAGTACAGTTCTACTATGTATATAGGGGAGAAAGGATTTGATATTGTTAAATTAAGAGGATACTTTCTGCCCTTTCCCCCATATAGTAGCTACATTTCACAGGGCCCTCGATTGTTGCACTTTTAAAATTCTATCTGACTCCCTGACTATTTGCATTCTGAGCTGTGGGCAGGACTATGGCCTATTAAAGAATGATTTGAACCGGGGATTAGAAGCTTTAGCATTGGGTAGCTCAGAGAAGGAGAAGGGTCTTCTTTTTATCTCAAGAGAAAGACATGAAGAAAACCTTACATATAGACCCTTAAAATCTAGGAGGAGGTGTCATTCATTTAATAAACCAACCGACAGATTAGTCAAACCAACAATTCATATGCAGAGCTCTCTAAAATGTAGTAAAACAAAAAACCCCAAAATTACTTGCCGATTTATGATAAGAGAGAATAATATTTGATGGTTACTTATTTTAAAAAGGAGTAGGTTTTTCAAATTACTGTTAACCCAATGCCATGGTAAAACATGAGAGGCAGGCATCTAAAATGAGAAAGATTAATGATCCCTGCAGGTCATGGAAGAAGAATAATTTTTTTCAATTCATGTAAATGGAATTTATCATTATCATCTCTGAAGATGGCATGATTCACCCACTCTCAAAAGGACTATCTATTTCAATGCTTCCTGAAAAGGCGATTTTTCACTTTTTGCTTGTATTAACATAAGAATGCTAAGCCTGTAGGCAAAAAATTTTAACCTGGGAGAAAATGGGTAGGGGAACTCAGCTATTTAGTCAGGAGTAGACATAAATTAAAAAACAAAACACAAACAGGAATTGCCAATCAGGTCAGGATCTTCAGCTAATAAAGTAGAGTTTGGAAAGGTGAGTCGGGGAGAGGAGAGAGTCAAAGTTTAGAAAGGGAAATGTTTCCCAGGATCTGATTCTAAATCAATCCGCTGTACACCCAAGTTTAGGGCTTTACAACCTGAGGTCGTAACACTATTTTTTTTCCAAGCACGAAGCCTCAGTAACATGCACCCACACCCCGCAGAAAACGGAAACAAAAAAAAAGGAGAGAAAATGAAATGTTCTGTGTCCAGTGAGTTCGAGTGCAACCTCCCCCGTCACCACTAGTTGTCACTTGGTTCCCCCAGACAGGAGAGCTGAGATTTTCGGCACTGCGGTTAGAGAGAATGCAGTCCTAATTAAACTGAGTAACTCCTAAAGCTTCCCCTTAAAGTCCCCAGCTGAGTGAGAGCCAAATGCAGGGGTCCTGGGGGCCAGTGATGGGGTGGGGGTGTAGCAGGCGGAAGGACAAACAAATCACAAGAAACAGGTAAACAGCTGCCAGAGCAACGACTGTCTCAGACCTCCACGCACACGCCAGACACCCTGAGGGCGGGGTGGGGGGGGGCCGGCGGATGGAAGGACCCGATTGCAGCGGGGTACGGCATCCCCCCACCCCAATGAGGGGATCACGGACAGAGTCAGCCTCCGTGCTCCTTTCCCCCATTTTCATCAGAGCGATGTGGTCAGTAGAAAATTGCATACCTGAAGAATACAATGGTCTCCCAAAGGTAGAGTCGAAGAGTATTGAAGCTGTACATTTTCAGGTCCTTGTGCTTTGTAGTCCACGAGTTACGAGGCCAAAAAAATGTTTCAAATTGGTACTTACAAAACCAGCGAGCGCTATTGAAAAAAAAGCCCCAGGGGAAATTGGAGCGAGGGGGCTATAGGTACCACGGACAGCCGCCGCCGCCGCCGCCGCCGCCGCGAAGCGTTTCAGCACCACGGAGAGCGTCCAGCCCTGATTTTGGAGAGCGCGGAGAGTATTGCTGCTTGTTAAACTCCAGCGTGTCTGTTGGCTCCCTGCGGCGCTGGGGAGGCACGTTTGGGGGTGGGTATATTTTCTTTTTTACCCGTTTTTCTGTTTAAATGGCCAGCTTCATGCAAGAAAAAAAATCTTCTGTAGAGATCAGAGCGCTAGCCGCGGACGGTTAGATGGGGCAAGCATCTTGGGTAGTGAGAGTAGGGATTAATGCTGAGGGGGTTAGGGGCGAGGGGAAGCGATTGGCGGTGCTGCCTTCAGTTAAATCCCAGAGAATATGCCAGGCTGGCGCATCGCGACCGAGTCCCGGAATCTCGTTCCCCTGCCTGCGTGTCGGTCTGCTGTCGCCTTGCGATTCCTGTTCTCTGGCCCCCGACGAATAAGTTATGATCACTGCAGGAAAGGTGTCCCATTGCTCAGGGCTGCAGATGTGAGGGAGCTTAGGGCAAGTTTCGGGGGCTGCCAGGGTCCATGGCGACTCCGCGGGGCTCAGGAACCTTAGGCTTCAGATGCATCTTGGTTTTCTGAGCTCGCCCATCTTCCTTTTGCCGGGACTCCTTCAGATCTTCAGACTTTCTTACTGCATTAATTTAACAAACTGGCGGCGTTGGGGATTGGAGGGGGGGGGGGGGGCAGGCGATGGCCGAGGGGAGGGGGTGGAGAGAGAGAGAGAAAAAAAGGGGGGAAAACTACTTAGTATCTTCAAACCCTCCCACTGGAGATGCTCATTGGCCAATGGCTGCAAAAACCAGATCTTTTTCCAGTGCTTGGCCAATCGCGTGTTAGACTCTGGGTTGAGTTTAACGCTTAGAGTGCTGGAAGAGATTCCATCTTCCCTCTCCTTTGCATGGGGGCGGTGGGGTAGAGGAAGTTATGGAGTTAATCTCTCCAGGTCTCTCAAAACAATGTCTTGTTTTTTAAAGAATGTAGTTGTATGTGAATAAAACAAATCCATGGGCCCCAGTTCAGACATACTTCTGGGCTCATTTTTTTCATCTTAAATGGGAAGAATTGAATCAGGTCCTTGAGTTTCTTTAGAGCTCTGAAGTTATAATATTTGGCCCCAGGAAAAAAAAAGAGAGGTTTCAAAAAGAAGCCTAGTCGATAAAAGAAGGCACCCCCGCCCCCTCCCTCCCCCAGGGCCACGGCAGCAGGAAAACAGGGGAAATTCCTTGAGCAATTTCCAGGATCAAGAGGGAGCAGTCCTGGCCTCATGCTCACACCCTTTTGGGAGACAAGGAAGACATGCCATCTTCCAGCTAGGCAGGAGACAGTTTCATTTACATCTTATAAGCTGGGGAACCAGAGCCACAGGGAGCTGTGGTTTGCTCCAAAATAATGGCAGGGCCAAGCGGTACATACAGGTATTCAGTGCTTACCACTCCCATCCCGTTGCTTTTTCTTCCTCCTGCTTCTGTTTTCCCACCTTATTTGAGTGTCAGAAACCAGCTATACATTTCACTCTAGAGCTCAGCTGGGGAGGTGGAGTTAATCAGATTTTCTCCAAGCTACCGGGCTCTAATGGATTGCTGGTCTCTGAGGGTTTTCTGGCTGATTTGAATGGATTGGGACTGTGGGGTCTCTCCCTCTCAGCCTACTGAGCCTCCCTCCTATCCAGTAACTCTAGGGACTCCTTCTTTTGAATTTTTGGAGGCTGGTTCTCTCTAGAATAATTCATAACAGTTCAGCTCCCTCCAAGTCCAGGCCTTCTCCCCAGAAAAAAAACAAAATCAGGAAAGCTTTGTTCACCAGCCTCCTCCCCGCCCCTAGGATGATAGCACACCCCACATTCCTTCCTTTTTTTATTGGCTCCTGCACACCAGAAAGTAATGAGCTACTTAGAATTTCCATGAGGTCCTGAATAGTGACTGGAAAGAAAATGTTGCTTGGAAGGTGGGTATTCATATAAGTCTGATACAAATTTAGATCATGTATCTATTGATCACTAACCTTTATTAGCATGCCTTGTATGTGCCAGGTATTATTGTGCACTTCACATAATCTCATTTACTTTTACAGTCATACCTTGAGGTAAACATTATCTTCATGAATGTGTTTGTGTACTTGTGTTTTTACATTTGTGAGTATGCTTGGGTCAGACAAGCTTGTATATTTCTGTCTACATAAATTGATTTATGATTTGTAAAATGCCTAATTCTGAAGTGAATGTTAAGTGCATATGTGCATTTGTGTTTGTAAATGGGTGTCTGTCCACAGAAGCATACAGGGTAGGTTTATAGTTGTTTGTATGGAAAAATACAATAATTAATAAATAATAACACCAGAATAAACTCTGTTTTGCATACTCACAACTGGGGTGCATTGTACCCCTTGAGGTACCAAAACAAACTGTGAGCTGGCAACTCTGTCCTTGCTCCTCATCTGGTTAGGAAGCACCTGTGCAGGCAGATGTGAATACAGTGTGTAGAAGTTACTTTTTCTTTTTTTTTTCTCCTTCAAGGGTTGCTGTTTGTGTGTGTGTGTGTGTGTGTGTGTGTGTGTGTGTGTGTGGTGTTGCTCTTTGTGGGTGTGAATGTCTCTGAGGCTGTGGCCTCTGCAGGAGGTGAGAGTAATTATCACCCGAGAATAATTATTATCTAGTAGGCTCCTACTTTTATTGAATCAGTACACATGAACTGAGCATGTACCAAGCGTCGGGGATATGACAATATGTAAGAGAAATAATACTTTGAACCCCTGGAACATGCAAACCCTTCAGAGGTTCAGTGGGAAAAGCTCCTCATGGTTATGAATCTACACTTTTTACCCCATATCTCGCATATTTCTTTTGCCTGTAAAGAGTACACCCAGATCTTCCTGTCTTGTGTAGGTCACTATTGAAAATAAACAACTGTAGGCTTGGAGGTCAGGGACTTAAGTTCTTATTGTATCTCTGCCTCAAAAAGGCTGGATGATATGGGATAAATGGCCAAACTTTCTGGGCCTGAGCCAAATGAGGACAGTAATGCCTACTCTTTCCACCACATGAAGCTGCATAAAAGAAATGGTGTTCAGGTCTCATCTTATTGTGAAACTACCATGCTATGAAACAGAAACCCGAATGGAAGGGAATGGACTGGTTTCTGCTGATGGTCCATTTCTATTGGCAAGTATTCTGTGTAGCTTAATTCCAATACTGGACTGGTCCCTCATAGTCCCAGTAGCCAGATTTGAATCCTTCTAGGTAGGAATAAATTTTGACACACACGGAGACTTATTTTATTATTAGAAGAAATTCATTCTTTCAACAGACATTTATTGAGCACTTACTATGTCGGGCACTATTCTAGGCAGTGGGACAAAGTAGGTAAAGATTCCTATTCTAATGGAGTGTATTTTCTAGTGGCGGGAGACAGAAGATAAACAAGTAAGTTATGATGTATTAAGCAATCATAAAGATGGAAAAGAAAGAAGCACAGTAAAGGGACACGAAGCACAGAGAGTGACACGAAGGGGCAGTTTTATATAGGGAGGTCAGATCAGGGAATGGCTTCCGAAAAGGAGACATTTGAACACATGACTGAAGGAAGTCAGGGAATGAGTCATGTGAACCTCAGGGAGGGGAGGGCGAGCTCTCCAGGCAGTGGAAAAGCAAATGCAAAGGCTGTGAGAGGGAGGTGTGCTGAGAGTGTGCAAGACACATCAAGGAGACCAGTGTGCCTGGGTGGAGTGAATGAAGGAAGAGTCCCAGGATAGAGAAGTAGTTTGGGACTAGATCATGTACTACCTCCAGGGCATAGTAAGGACTTCGGGTTTTATTCCGAGTGCACCCCATTGGGGGGATGTGAGCAGAGGAGTAACAAGATCTGACTGAACATTTTAACAAGATTAGTCTGCCTGCTGTATTTAAAATTAAAAAAGTGGGGAGGGCCCTGCCACTGTGGCTCAGTGCTTGAGTGTCAATCCATGAACCAAGAGGTCACCGGTTCAGTTCCCAGTCAGGCACATGCCTGGATTGCGGGCTTGATCCACAGAGCAGGAGGCAACTGATCGATGTCTCTCTCTCATCGATGTCTCTATCTCTCTATCCCTCTTCCTCTCTCTCTAAGATCAATAAAAATGTGTTTAAAAAAGTGGGGGAGGGAAGGGGCAAAATGAAAACAGGAGGATTAGTTAGGAGCTACTGGGGAAAACCTATGCAAGAGATTCTTAGAGACTGCTCTTGCTCAACCACTGAGCCACACTGGCCGGGCTTGTTCAACACTTTTATTTACAGAAGAGGAAAATTATACCAAGCCAGGTTAAGTGACTTACCCCTTAGACTAGTAGCAGAGTTGGGACAAGAATACAGGTACCCTGATGAGAGCAAAGGAGTCTTTCCACTATTTTTTGCTTCAACTCAGATGAAAGGCATGCAAGGGAAGGTCAAGGCAATCTCTGAGGGAAGGGACGCTACCCAGCTTGCTACTGATCTATATCTAGCACATGGCACAGGGCCTGACACATAGAAGGCACTCAAGTAAATATTTCCTGCAAGGATGAATGGCTGAACAAGTGAAAGAAGAAAAAAGATTCATGAGGGGCCTGAAGAGAGGAAAAGAAGAGAAAGGAATAATGTTAATCGGGTGAGAGTATGTTGTCCCCAGCCAGCTAATGAAATCAACCCAACACCAAGCCTCTGACCATAGTGACATTCACAGAGGAGAGTGCTGGATGCTTCCACATTCCTTTGACAGGCTTCAATGGCACTTTGTAAAGGGAGATGGATATTTGGAGCAACTGAGTAGCTTGCCTAATTGTGCTGAAGTATTATGATGAATATGGGTCTGAAAATGGGACTACAGAAGAGCCTTTCCTCCAGGGAGCTGGAGGCTTACCGCCAGCCTCTCCTCACACAACTTAGAGATGCACTTTCTACCTTAAAAAAATTATTATTGCAGCCCTGGCCAGTTTTGCTAATTGGTTAGAACATTGCCCCACAGACCAAAGGGTCATGGGTTTGATTCCTGGTCAAGGGCACATACCTCAGCTGCAGATTCCTGACCCTAGTTGGGGCATGTGCAGGAGGCAAACAATTGATGTGTCTCTCTCACATTGATGATCCTCTCTCTCTCTCTCTCCCTCCTTTCACTCTCTCTAAAATAAATCAATGGAAAAAATATCCTCCAATGAGGATAAAAAAATTATTATTGCAAAGTAATAGTCTGTTCTTTTTGCTTTAAAGAAGGGACCTCAGAACTCTTTGGGAAACCTCAATGGTACCAGGAGATTTTTCATTCATAAGAAGTAGATGCATAACATACTAATGGATCTTCCCTTCATTTTACTGATTAATTACATAGGGGCCAGGAAAGTGGCATGACAGGCTTAAGGTATCACCACAAAGCAGAATCTAGAACTCAGGACTCCTGTCTCTCAAGTCATGGGCCCAACCCTTTGCTCAGGGACCTGAAGTAAAAGACGAGGATGTGGTATCAGTGAGAAAAGAAAGCTCCGTATCAAGCTGGTTGGATCTTGACTTTCTGCCCAGAGACTCTCCAATTTTTTTGCAGCTAAGTCTATACTTGGGAATGACATATTTCCTCCATGTCATTATCTGTCCTCTGGGCTCTAGCAGCTCGACATCCCTGTGAGACTTTTATCTCCTTGTGTTTCATCCCCATCTTTTCCCCAAACCATCTCTGCCCCTTTCTCCTACTTTCCTCTCAGTCTTTAACTCTTATTTCATGTTTATTCAGTCAGTTTCTCTTACTAGGTCTCTCATTTTCTTCCCTCACAAGCACTTTTGACATAAAGAAGGTGTGGCTGATCTTGAACTCATATGCGTATATGCATAACCCATAGACACAGACAATAGGGTGGTGAAGGCCTGGGGGTGGTGGGCAGGGTGGGAGAGGTCATTGGGGGAAGGGAGAACATATGTAATACTTTCAACAATAAAGATTAAAAAAAAAAGGTTTGGCAGAGCACTCACTCTCCCCCCCACCCCCCGAGTTTTCATTCATTCGCTTAAAAAGTCCATATATATTAAATTTTGGATGCATGTCTGATCCTGGTCTGAGGTTTTACATCTCTAACAAAAGATTTGTTTGTTCAGTTTTGAACAAATATTTATTAAGTACTTTCTCAGTATTAGGAACTACAGCATACGAAGCACAGGAGAGTGAAATGGAGGAGGTGATGAAAAGAGTTTCCTGTACTGCATAATAAAAACCATTTAAAACAAAAATATACATATATCAAGTGCATACATTTTGATCAATTAATTTTAAAATGGGTGCTGTCCATATCACCATGTAGAACATTACCAGCGCTCTAGACGTCTGCTTCATATTCCTTCCATGTCATTATCTGCCGAAGGTACCTACTATTTAATTTCTGTCTCTTCTATTTTACTTGTTTTTGACTAAGTGAAATTATCTTTGTTCATGAGTGGGGCTGACCTATAACTTTCCTTTTTAAAAATCTCTTTCAGGTTTTGGTATAAAGATGTGGTGGCTTCATCTACAAGTTGTGGATATTTTCTCTTTTCTATTCTTTAGAATGTCTATATAACATTGTAGCCATATATATATATATATATATATATATATATATTGATTTCAGAGAGGAAGGGGGAGGGAGAGAGATAAAAACATCAATGATGAGAGAGAATCATTGATTGGCTGCCTCCTGAGGATCTAGCTCAGAAACCCAGGCATGTGCCCTGATTGGGAATCAAACTGTAATCTCCTGGTTCATAGGTCGACACTCAACCACTGAGTCATGCTGGCCAGGCTGGATATATTTTTAAGAAACACAGTGGATTTGAAATTTATCCATTTTATGCCCTGACTCCTGCTATACTTTCACAGAAAGTATAAGAATATGTGATGTATTGTGACATATTGTAATGATATGAAGGATGATTAGATTTTGTTTATATAAGGACATCATAACACATATTGAGATAAATACCTATTATTACTTAGGTTTCAGGTTCTCCAACTAGTAGCAGTTTACACAGAAATGTCTCAATTAACCTTATCTTTCATGCCAATCTGTGATGCTTTATATTTTTAAAACAGATTCTTCCAAAGCAGAAAATAATCCTGATTATAAGTTAAGCCTCTTTCAAAGCTGCATACATTTTTTGAGACCAAGATAGTTCTATTTAAGAAACGCAGTTTGGATTGTGTGACTAAGAATGTAACCCTCATTTTTATGAGAGAGATACAAGATAATGTTTTCTTATGTATTCATCAACTCTTAGTGTTGTTTATTGATTCTTAATATATATATATATATATATTTGCAAGTAAAAAGTGCATATAGATTTACATACAATAAAAAGTTTGGTGCTTAAAAAAGGCGTCATTCCATTTTGTTTTTGCCTTATATCTTTGAAAGGTCAGCTATAAGTCTTATTTTTGATACTTTAAAGACAATGCACCTTTTAAAAAAATGTATTTATTGTTGAATATATTACATAGGTCCTCCCTTTACCCCCATTAACCTCTTCCAGCTGCTCCTGTCCACCCCCTCCCCTCCCCCAGGCCCTCAGCACCCCATTGTCTGTGTCCACGAGTTATGTATATATGCATACAAGTTCATTGGCTGATCTCTTCCCACCTCTCTCCCTCGCCCCGCCCCCCGAGCCTTCTCTCTAAGGTTTAACAGTCTGTTCATGCTTCTATGACTCTGGGTCTATTTTAGACCATCAGTTTATTTGGTTCATTAGAGTCCACATATGAGTGAGATCATGTGACACCTTTCTCTGACTGGCTTATTTTGCTCAGCATAATTCTCTCCAGGTCCATCCATGCTGTTGCAAATGGTTAAGAGTTCTTTCTTTTTTATTGCCGCGTAGTATTCCATTGTATAAATGTACCATAGTTTTTTGTTTTTAAAAATATATATATTTTATTGATTTTTTACAGAGAGGAAGGGAGAGGGATAGAGAGCTAGAAACATCGACGAGAGAGAAACATTGATCAGCTGCCTCCTGCACACCCCCTACTGGGGATGTGCCCACAACCAAGGTACATGCCCTTGACCAGAATCGAACCTGGGACCCCTCAGTCTGCAGGCTGACGCTCTATCCACTGAGCCAAACCGGTTAGGGCCATATATTTTTTTTCATATATATATATATTTTTTTATCCACTCATCTGCTGATGGGCACTTAGGCTGTTTCCAAATCTTAGCTATTGTAAATTGTGCTGCTATGAACATAGGGGTGCATATATCCTTTCTAATGAGTGTTTCAGGTTTCTTAGAATATATTCCTAGAAGTGGGATTACTGGGTCAAATGGGAGTTCCATTTTAAATTTTTTGAGGAAACTCCATACTGTTTTCCATAATGGTTGCACCAGTCTGCATTCCCATCAGCAATGCATGAGGATTCCCTTTTCTCCACATCCTCGCCAGCACTTGTTGTCAGTTGATTTGTTGATGATAGCCATTCTGACAAGTGTGAGGTGATATCTCATTGTTGTTTTGATTTGCATCTCTCGGATGATTAGTGACTTAGAGCATCTTTTCATATGTCTCTTGGCTTTCTGTATGTCCACTTTGGAGAAGTGTTTATTTAGGTCCTTTGCCCATTTTTTAATTGGGTTATTTGTTTTCCTTTTGTTAAGTTGTATGAGTTCCCTATACATTTTGGAGATTAACCCCTTATCAGGTATATCAGCAATGCATCTTTTTTCCTGGTGGTTTTAATATTTAACTGTCTTTGTTTTTCATCAGTGTTATATGATGTACCAGGTTTTGTTTTTTTTCCCCTAGGGAATCGAACACGATTTATTTTAGAACTATGTAGGACAGATTGAATAACAGAAAATTTTATACTCAAGTTTCTCAGTGGACATTTCCTCACTAGGTTGCATGCTATTGACCGTATCAGTTCCACCAGTGGCTCTCACAATACATTCACAAAAGTTCCACAAATTGTGTCATTTGGTTGAAGAGTCACGTTTTAAAAGAATAATCTTTCCATTGTTTGTGCTTTATAACAATTCTCAAAACACATTTGTTATGCTCCCTGCCCCAAATTATTCAATTAAGTTTTTCTTCTAAAAATAACTGAGAGCAAGAGAATCATTTACTTTATACACATTACAAAACAGAACTCATCCGTTTTCTCCAGTGTTCCGTGGAGGGGAACACCGCCCAGCTGCACACAGGTAGCAGAGAGTTATGTTTCCTATTTGGCTTCTCTGTTTTAAAGACTAGAGAAAACCCGGCGTTGTTTTCATCACAATGGTGTCAATATTCCTTTCTTCCTCTGAACCTTGATCTGGCATCTAACACTGATCTTCTACATTAAAAAAAGAGAACATTTCAAAGCTTTTGGTTTCCTTTCTTCTCACACGGCAGTCGGCTTTTCCTTCTTGGAACACACGGTCTTCCTGAAGCCGACACATGCCCAGGTCCTGTGCCTTGTCTGCTGCCTTATGCGGCCTGATCCCCTTCAGTCCAGCTTTGGTTTTCTTTATGAATATCCTGCGTGGAGCTCACAGAGCCTTTGGAATTTGTGTCTTGATGTATTTAATAGTATTTCCTTAATTATTGCTTCTTCACTCACTCCTCTCCATCTAGAATCCCATTTCACGTTAGACCTTTTCATTGTGTTCCCCACGTCACTTACGCTTGTTTCTGCGTTTTCTATTCTTTCCCCATCGCCCCTCTGTGCCAATATGAATCTTTTCTTCTCTTTTGTCTAATCTTCCCTCTCGCTGTGTTTAATCTGGTTTTACACTTACCTACTGAATTAATTTCAATTAATTTAATTTTCAGGCTGATGGGGGTGGGTATCTTGGGGATGGGCTATTGAGCAAAAAAGAAAAAAGAGAGAGAACTCATAGACATGGACAACAGTGTGGTGATTACTGGAGGAGGGGCATATGGAGAAGGGGGAGGTGGAGGGGGAAGAGAGCATAGAGGGGATGGTGATGGGGAAAAAGATTCTCTGAAGAAATTCTTCATCTTTTCTTTTCACTATAAGAATTAATTTTATTATTTTTTTAATTAAATCTTTATTGTTCAGATTATTACAGTTGTTCCTCTTTTTCCCCCCCATAGCTCCCCTCCACCCGGTTCCCACCCCACCCTCTGCCCTTACCCCCCCCCACCCCACTGTCCTCATCCATAGGTGTACAATTTTAGTCCAGTCTCTTCCCCCACCCCCCACACCCCTTTCCCCCGCCGAGAATAGTCAGTCCACTCCCTTTCTATGCCCCTGATTCTATTATATTCACCAGTTTATTCTGTTCATCAGATTATTTATTCACTTGATTTTTAGATTCACTTGTTGATAGATGTGTATTTGTTGTTCATAATTTGTATCTTTACCTTTTTCTTCTTCTTCCTCTTCTTAAAGGATACCTTTCAGCATTTCATATAATACTGGTTTGGTGGTGATGAACTCCTTTAGCTTTTTCTTATCTGAGAAGCTCTTTATCTGACCTTCAATTCTGAATGATAGCTTTGCTGGATAAAGTAATCTTGGTTGTAGGTTCTTGGCATTCATCACTTTGAATATTTCTTGCCACTCCCTTCTGGCCTGCATAGTTTCTGTTGAGAAATCAGCTGACAATCGTATGGGTACTCCCTTGTAGGTAACTGACTTTTTTTCTCTTGCTGCTTTTAAGATTCTCTCTTTGTCTTTTGCTCTTGGCATTTTAATTATGATGTGTCTTGGTGTGGTCCTCTTTGGATTCCTTTTGTTTGGGGTTCTCTGTGCTTCCTGGACTTGGAAGTCTATTTCTTTCACCAGGTAGGGGAAGTTTTCTGTCATTATTTCTTCAAATAGGTTTTCTTTTCTTTTCTTTTTTTTAAATATATTTTATTGATTTTTTACAGAGAAGAAGGGAGAGAGATAGATAGTTAGAAACATCGATGGGAGAGAAACATCGACCAGCTGCCTCCTGCACATCTCCCACTGGGGATGTGCCCGAAACCCAGGTACATGCCCTTGACCGGAATCGAACCCGGGACCTTTCAGTCCGCAGGCCGACGCTCTATCCACTGAGCCAAACCGGTTTTGGCAATTTCTTCAAATAGGTTTTCAATATCTTGCTCTCTCTCTTCTTCTGGCACCCCCATAATTCGGATGTTGGTACGCTTGAAGTTGTCCCAGAGGCTTCTTACACTATCTTCATATTTTTGGATTCTTTTTTCTTTTTGTTTTTCCGGTTGGGTGTTTTTTTGCTTCTCTGTATTTCAAATCTTTGACTTGATTCTTGCGCTCCTCTGGTCTGCTGTTGGGTGTCTGTATAATATTCTTTATTTCAGTCAGTGTATGCTTAATTTCTAGTTGGTCCTTTTTCATAACCTCGAGGGTCTCACTAGATTTCTTGAGGGTCTCACTAAATTTATTGGCGGTTTCTAGAAAATTCTTGAAAAACCTTATAACCGTGGTTTTGAACTCTATATCCAGTAGTTTCCTTTCCTCCATTTCTGTCATTTGTGACCTGTTTCTTTGTCTCCGCATTTTTTATGCTTCCCTGTGTTGATAGAGTGGCTTTCTGTGCCAGGTGTCCTATAGGGCCCAGTGGCTCAGCCTCCCCAATTACCTGAGGTAGACACTCTTGGTGCACCCGTTTGTGGGCTTTGTGCACAGTCTTGTTGTAGTTAAGCCTTGATTGTTGTAGGTATCACTGGGAGGAATTGACCTCCAGGCCAATTGGCTGTGAGAATCAGCTGTGTCTACGGTGGGAGAACTTCTGTGCTGGAGATACCCTTCTGGGGAAAGACTTGCTTCAGAGGGGCTTTGGTGCTCACTGAGTCTGCCCCCTGAGTGTGTCCCTTATGGATCTGAGGAGTTGTAATCTGGATGGTCCCACTCTGACCACTGGGTACACTGGCTCTTGGATCTCTAAGGAGGTGCTAATTTAGCCTCTGCCTGAGGCTACCCATCAGGAGCTATGGAGAGATCTGCAGATTCCTCTTCTTTGTTTGGGGTTTCGAGGTGCCCAGATGAGGCCCAGCTGTGAAGCAATGCAAGCTGCTGTGGGGCCTTGGGCCTTCTTTTGGAAGTTCTGGGTCTCTCTGACCCAGCTGCAGTTTGTTAGGTAATTTTCAGAATGTGAAGGGCCAGGCCTTTCATATGCAAAAGCCTCTGCGCACAGCTTGGGTGGGGCGGGGTCTCAGGGGATCAACAGGGTGGAGCAAGCAGCTATGGGTGCTCCTCAGTCCTACCCTAAGAGGCCCCGAGTCTCAGTGTCCCAGTAATCGCTGCAAGCACCTCTGAGAGAAAGCCG
The DNA here is from genome assembly GCF_000147115.1 of Myotis lucifugus. Taxonomy (NCBI): domain Eukaryota; kingdom Metazoa; phylum Chordata; class Mammalia; order Chiroptera; family Vespertilionidae; genus Myotis; species Myotis lucifugus. The sequence goes on along the minus strand of NW_005871104.1, from coordinate 5,987,543 downwards.
CCCTCAAGTTCTGACCGATGCCAGACAGTCCAGTTTCTCCCCCTATGAGTCTGGGTCCCCAGAGACTCACCTGGAACTGGAGTTCAGAGCAGTTGGGAGCTTGAGACTCCCTCCCGATTGAAAAAGACAACCATGTCCTCAGTTGCCAGCCCTTTCCATGTGCGCCTCCGTACCTCTGCACTTTACTTCCGCACCTCCTCTGAGTCTCAGTGTGCTTTTCTCTTTCCTTCTAGTTGTAGAATTTCCACTCAGCCAGCCTTCCTGTGGTTCTGGATGATGTCCGTTTTGTCTTTTAGTTGTATTTTTGAAGTTGTTGTGCAAGGCAGCAATTTCCGGTGTTTACCTATGCTGCCATCTTGGTTTCTCTCCTCGAAATTCTTCATCTTTTTATCTATTTTCTGGAACATGTTCATTGTAATCATTTTATGGTTCCTGTCGGATAATTCTAGAACCTGGGTTATCTATCAGCATGCTTCCATTGCCTGCTATTTGATTTTATGGGATTTAGGTCATTGTGTCTGATTACTGGCATGCTTAGCATTTGTGCAGTGAATACCTTAAATCGAATATAAACAATTATAGTGGTTCTGAATCATGTTATCTTCTAGAAAGGATTAAATTTCTGTGTGACTGCAGAGTCTGAACAGATCACCTTGATCCAATCAAGGGCTGCGATGATTTGAGCTGTGTTTCAGGCTTTGAGGGGTGCTATTTCTGATTTGCCTTACTTCTTGGGCATAGCCCATCGGGGTCTCAACTGAAAGCCAGTGCCTCTTCTTTGGTGGGCTCTGAACTCCAACTTTTGTTTCCCAACTTATGGGACTACTAAAATCATTGCTTAACTGTTTCATTCTTAGCAGCTGCTTTTTCAAAAATAATTTTTTATTTTATTTTTATTTATGTATTTATTTCTTTGTATTATAGATGGTGCCCTTGACTGGAATCGAACCTGGGACCGTTCAGTCCCCTGGCCGACGCTCTATCCACCGAGCCAAACCAGCTAGGGCTTTATTTTATTTTTGTAATAAAGCCTTCCCTGATCATCCTCCCTGAAGAATGCCCCCCATTACTGTTGTTTATTTTTTAAAATTATTTTCAGGTATACAGAAAACTTCCCATATACCCTTCACTCAGTTTTCCCTAATGTTAACATTTTTCATAACATGGCACATTTGTTGAAACTAAGGAAGAAATATTGGTATATTACCTTTAACTAAACTGTAGACTTTATTTTTATTTTTTCAGTTTTTTCCTTATTGTACTCTTACAGTTCCAGGATCCAGTCCAGGAGACCACATTACATTTAGCACCAGTCTTTTTAGTCTCTGAATCTTGAAAGATCCTCAGTCTTCCCTAGTTTGTCAAGAACTGAACAGTTTTGAAGAGTCCTGGTCAGATATTTTGTAGAAACATCACTCAACTTGAGTTTGTATGACTTTTTTCTCATGATTAAACGGAGGCTATGAGTTTTGGGGAGAATACCACAGCAGAGAAGTGCCCTTCTTGTCACATGATATGTACTGGTACATGACATCACCGTGATCTGTCATGGTGGACGTGACCTTGACCATTGGTTATGGTTGTATCTGGCAGGGTTCTCCATTGCATACTCTGTCCTTTAAGTGAGTTATTAAGTCCAGCTCATACTCAAGGAGAGGAAACTTACTTCCACCTCCTGCAGGAGGTTGTCAGTGTTCCTTTGGCTTCCCAGACCCTCACCACAAATGTGCATCTGAGAATTTGGCCAATGCCCTAAGGAGACATTGCATGCAGAATGTCTATCTCACTTGTCTGTGGTTCTGTTTTCTTCTGGATATTGGCTCCTCCGTTTCTGGCTGCCTGTAACTTACATTTTTGTTTTTCTATTTGTCCTAGCCTGGTGAAACTGCTGTAAGCTCTAGGCCACTGCTTTCTGTCTTGACTTTTTGTTCTGCAATGACAATCGAAAATGCCCCTAGTGGAGAAAACACAGATTTAAGACCCTCTCCTTTCCTCTGGCCCTTCCAGTCACGGCTGCCTTGGTTGCTCCCCTGATTTTATTTTTGATTGAGTTTTTATAGTTGTTCTCAGTAGGAGGCTTTGCCAGATACGAATTACTTCTTCAGAGGCAGGAGGCACTGGGGAGCCGCTGTGGGGTTCCCACCACCACTCCGCACTATGCTCAGGGCTCTCCTCAGCTGGCTCACTGTGGCCCAGCTTCCTCTCTGTCCCACCTGCTTTCTTCAGGGATCAGCTGCTAGTTTTCTTCTTCGGGTCTTTCATCAAGCATTTTTCCTTCTCTCGCTCTTACTGCTACTTTTATACCTTACCCATAGTCCATTCTTTACACAGTAGCCAGAGCCATCTTTAAAATATCGTCTTTGCATTGAATTCCCTTTACACCTAGAATAAAACACAATTCCTCACCACAGATTTATATGATCAGCCCCGACCTCCCTCTCTGACCAAACCTCATGCCACTCTCCTTTTATTTCATAAAACTACAGATTTTCCACTTGTCTTAGAGCTCAGATCTTCCTACAATTAGCTCTTGTCCTTCATATCTCAGTTACAATGTTACCTCCTCAAGAAAGCTTTCCCCGACCATCCTCTCTGAAGTACCTCTGCCCCATCACTACCATTCATTTCGTTTAATTTTCTTCATAGCAATTATTCTTATCTAAAACTATTTTGCTCATTTACATATTCACTGTTTTAATTTCCGAATACATGCAGCACAGTATTCTTCTCCACTGTATTGCCAGTGTCTATAGCAGTTCTTGGCATGTAGTGAGCCTGAAATGAATGAGTGAAATCCCACCAGATGTATTTACTATGTGACATGCTCTGTGCTTCATTCTCCTGCTATACTCTCTCATTAAATTATCACCATAACCCTGTGGAGGGGAGTCTGTTATTGCCTCCATGTTGCAGAGGAATAATGTTTAAAGCACAGAGAGATCAAGTGTCTTGTTCATTCGAGCAGGTAACCGGTCGTCCCGGGATCTAGCCCCATGCCTGCACTTTAACCCCTAACGTCATTTTATAGACTTAAGCTGTGTGGTGTACACTTTAGGTTATTTCTTGCAATCAATTTGGTTTTTTATTAATTTTACATGTGGCAATTTCTTCTCAACTAAAGAACAGTTTCCTTGATGACAAAAACATGGGCTTATTATAGATTTCCTCTTTGGATTTCCACCAGAAGAATTTTGAGAATAAGACATGTGTTGTTTTTGCTCAACCAGCATCCATTTGTTATTCTTTTGGTAACAGTGTGTGAAGTTTCCTCAGGGAACACCCCTCACCTCCCCCACTGTCAGTCCAGGTGGTCTGGATGGGCTGAGCCCAAGATCCAAAGATGGGAGGACCTGATGGAGGGCTGCTTCATCAACCCACACAGCCCCTGACCTGCTCAGGAATAAGTACAGAACCCAAACCCATCCAATCACTTAGTGCTTTGAGGATGGAACTAGAAGAACACACTCTCCCCTCATCCACCAGAAAGAAATAAAAAGGACGGAGCCAATACTGAGGACATCAGAATGAGAGCTGGAGAGAGCCGAGAGCCAGGTTCCCCATGACACTGGCTGCATCCAGCCAGCCTCAAACCTCCAGCTCCTCTGGCCTTTTTAGTTAAACAGGCCAATTAATTTGTTTTGTGCTTAGGCCAGTTGGATCTCACTTCCCTTTATACCTGTGAGAGCCCTGGTGCCCACAGTGCTCCACAAATGCCTCTCGATGGCTGGCAGACTATGTGGACGTGGAACTTGTACCCAGCTCAGGAGTGTATCTGTAGAGACTGAATAGAGGCAAAAGGGCTTCTTGTATGACCTTGCAGCAAACCCCACCACGCTCACCCCCGTCCCCAGCTCTTTGCTTGGGGCCCAGGACAGGGAGAGGGCAGGCTCCCCTCTCAGGTGGTGGTAATAATGAGCCAGATGGAGTGGCGGCCGAGGCTTGGCTATCAATTAGTGACGCTCTGACTGCAGGAAAACCTCTCAGACGTGTCCTAATCTCTCAGTAGGCCTTCTCCTCTAAAGGCTTAGGTGGCTCATAACATGTTTGAGCGGTTGATCCTTTCTTTGATCACACCTGATAGGATTATTCTGTGATGAGATGGTGCCCAGGAATCGAGGCAGTTACTTGGTCGCCTTGGCTCACACTTAGGCCACGTGGCTTCGCTCTGGCGGTTCAGTTGGCTTTCTTCTCCCTCTGCTTGTGCTGGGTCAGGAGCCCCTCAGCGGGCTCTCGCCAAAGCGTGTGTCTTCTTGTTAGGGGCAGAAACACAATATTGGGGACTAGCTATTATAAGAAATAAAATAAGAAATATCAATCATGCTCTGTTAACCATGATTGTTCTGTTCGGATGAAAGAAAGCACATTCTAACCTGGCTGGGAGCTGTACATCCCGGGACATGGGAGCCAACATCAGAATGCAGCCCAGCCTCCTGTCCTGAGAACAGCCTTATGGAAAGATTTACAGCCTCGCAGCTGAAACAATCTACTCCTGGAGGCACCTGCTCTTTACAACCCCAGCCCCTATTGCCTGTAATCTGGTCCCAGGTTCCCATGTAATCTTTGTCCTTCTATCCAACATGAGCAGCTGGCTTGTGGGGAGGCAGAGCAGATTTCTGTGGATGACCTGCTGCTCTCCCATGCTGCCAGCAATATTGGGATAAACGCTCATATATGATTCAACCCTGTCTCTGCTTAATTGGCTCAAGTAGTGACAGGCAGCCCGGACCCCTGGGTTGTCCTGTTACATTCTGATTCCTCCAGCTTTCAGCAAACGGTGGAAGCTCCAGAGCAATCTTCAGGCAGGAAATGGGGTTTAAGAATCCCTTGCACACCCAGGGCATTTTCTGCTCATTATCACCTTATTTCAGAGCCCCTGCACGTGATCTCATATGGAAACGTGGGGATGGTCAGAACAGGTGTTACCAATTCTAGTTCCCAGGTGAGGAAGGTTAGGTACAGGTGTGCATATCCATTCCAAGTCTGGCAGTAACTATTACCCACCCCGTGGCCCTCTCACCACCCAGTTCTTTGCCACAGCAGATGGTCCGTGATACTTCTTCAAGGCCAGGCTCGAGTTCCTCTCTTTCTGTCATCCTCGCGTGTGACCCAGCTGGGCAAGGTCCTCCTTGGCACCCGTGCTGCACTCGTTCAGGTGTGTGTACAGTTTCACAATGCGATACCTGGTAATAGAATCATTTGTGCGTATTTTTGTCTTCGCTCCTAGCACTTAGCTCCCTAGACCCCTCGGCACATAGATTGCACAGTGTTTGGTCAGTGGCCGGTATCGAGGCAGTGTTTATTGAGAGTGTGAACAAGTAAACAGATACCTTAATTTTGTGTGTGTGGGGATTTGGGGAGATAAGGGTGGTATATCTGAAGGGTGGTATAACTGTTTCCAAAGTTGCAAAGAGGACTGTTAGGTGGAAGGAGGGTTGAATTTGTTCTGTGTCATCCCAAAGGGCAAAAATAACCAATGGATAGACATTTAGGGGATAAATATTTTAACTCAGTGTAGGATTTCCTGTAGCCAAAGCTCTTAAAAGGTGAAGGGGCTGTCTTATAAGACGGTTAAGGTCTGTGTTGTTGAAGGTATGAAGGCGGGTAGTATTGGGTGATCACTTGGCAAGTATGGTGCAGAGGAGAGGTGGGCATCTTAGGAGGAGCTGGGCTTTGGGTTACCTTCCTGCACACACAGTATCCAAGAGATCTTTGGTGCAGTTGGCTTTTGGGAGCAAACCTTATACTCAAGAGGTAAATCCTCACTCATTTGTTATACACATAGGCAGTGATCACAATGACTAAGAATGTGGGCTCTGGGGTTCAAATCCTGGTTCCCCTACTTACTAGTGTGTGGCCGTGGCAAAGTCACTTAACATCTCTGAACCTCAGTTATCCTGATCTGTAATGATAACAACACCTGTGTTGTTGGCATGTTGTGTAGTCACCCACAAAGAGCACTTAGCCCAGTGGTTCTCAACCTTGGCTGCACATTAGAATCACCTGGGAATCTTTTTAAAATCCTGATTTCTGGGCCTCATCCTCCGGAAATTCTGTTTGTTACTAATGTTGTGGCCCCACCCCAAAACAAAGAAACAGAATTTCCAGAGGATGAGGCCCAGAAATCAGGATTTTAAAAAGATTCCCAGGTGATTCTAATGTGCAGCCACGGTTGAGAACCACTGACTTAGCCCATAGCCTGGCACAGAGAAAGCGCCCAGTTATTGTGGTTGTCACCACCACTTCCTTCTCTCACCAAGATCCCTAGTCTGTGTGTGTGTCCTGTTCTTCCTGGGGCTGTCTCAATCCTTCCCTGCTGGCAGTGTCTCAGGCCTCAGGCAGAAGGGTCAGGGAAGGCCCCCCAGGACCCCCAGGGCTGTGCCTCTGAGCAGGTGGTGGGTGAGTGACAGCTGACTGTGAGACTGCAGAGCGAAGCCTTGGAGGCTACTGCCACCTTCCAAAGCCAAGAATGCAAGAGAAAAACACAGGATCACTTCTCCAGCCTCCTCTGGGCTCCTGGCTGCCGGCACTCACTAAAGTCAGTTTTCCCCTGAATTTCAGAAGCAAGGGGTCCTTTTTTTTGTTTTGTTTTAAAAGTTTAAGGTCTAATATTGGGTTCCCAAAAGGCGGACAGCATTTTCTTCAGTTTCCCCCCAAATCCCTGACCTGAATTTCCAGTGCCTGGGTTACTAGAGCTTCAACAGAACATGTGCCCCGGGGATAGAAAACTCAGGTTGTCCTTCATTTAGGGAACAGCAAGAGGAGCTCTCCAGTGCCCAGCCCACCCTGGGCTGAGAGCACTGTTGCTCCCAGTTATCTGTCCTGCAAAGTTGGAGATTTAATAAGGGTGAAACAAAATGGACTCAAAGACTCTCATATAAATTCTTCTTTTATATAAGCTCCTTGATAAGAAATTATTACACATGGTAGGTAATTAATAAAATGTATTATCTACTTAATAGCATCTCCACTTAAAAGAAGATAAATGAAAAAATATGATCACTTCTGCTTTAAAGATAAAGAGAGAGGCACGTAGCTCACCCTGCTCAGCTAGTAAAGGAGAGAGTGGGGGCTCAAGGCAGATCTATCTGACCCCAATGCTTGGGCATTTACGGTGAATCATGCTGTCTTCTGTTAGTAGGGCTACAGGAGAGGATTTGTTATTTATATATAATAAATTTAACAGATTAGCAAAACACAGTGTAGAAATCTCAGACGTGATGACATACATGTATGAGGAGCTAATGTGGACGTCTTCACATTTAGCACCTGAGAGGTCAATGTTCATGTCTCTGATTTATACGTAGGAAGTACAGACGAGGAGGTTAAGGAGTTTGCCCAAGGAAGCAAAGCTGGGATGCAAACCCTGCTTCTTGAACAGTTGGGTGATGCACTTTCTATCACATCACAGTGGTAGACCTACAAGAAATACATTTTAAAAATCATCCTCAAAATATACCTTCTTTAATTTTTTTTTCAAAGCACTTTAAGAAATCTTCCTGGAGTCTCTCAGTGGTCCAACCAGCCTGGCAGGTGCATTCAGCACCCTGTTTTCATGATGACTGCCTGAAGCTAGGAGGTTTGCTTAACGTCAAACAAGGAGATCAATGAGCAAGATAGGTTAGGTAGGGCCAACCGTTCTCACTAACGTGAGGCTCAGCTTTGGTTCTTCTCTTTCTTTCTTGCTTTCTTTTTGTCATATTCATCTTGCCAGTTTCTTAAGTTGTTGTTTCGTTTGACCACTGAGTTTTCCAACCTGGTGCCTCCTTGTGTCTCTTCTTCCCAGTCATTCATTCAGTCAACACCTGCATGCCAGGTGGTTGCCTAGGGAAGAGTTTGCCTGAGAACCAGTTATCCTACATTACTCCTCACTTCCCCCCTTCTTAGCTCTCTCCCCAACCCCATTTACTGGTACGCATCTTACCCCCAGGGACCTCAGAGTTCATAAACAAATTGTGTTTTATAGATTTTAGGATAACCTAAAGTGTTACCCTGGTGTAACAGGTCAGCCAAGGGTGGGAGAAGGTCAATGACAAGTTCATAGAGACAAGAAGAGAGCTTGGTTTCGGGACTAAGGGATCAGATTTTGGAGCCAGGTATGTGCAAGGGTCTGGTCCCTTGTGAGCCTTGTGACCTTAGGCAAGTTAAGTAACTCAGCCTTGTTTTCTAACCTACCAAATGTGCCTAATTTGTAGGGTTATTGTGAAGATCACAGGAGATAATTAATATAAACTGTTTAGCACAAGCCATGTGCTCTTTTATTACTGTAGTAAGTGGTAGCGCTGAATAAATGGAAGCACTATTAATAGGACAGATAAGACCTACATAAATACAGTAATTCAAATACAAAGCAGGGGCTATATCTTAATGACGGCCAAATCATCTGTGCCTAGCTAGGTACCTGGCATAAAGTTGAGGTTCTAGGTCTACAGCTATGGGGACCACCTATTGAATGCTTTTCTTGCTCTAGGCACATGCTAAGAGTTTAGCATGCATGATGTCATTTAATCCTCCCAACAACCCCTAAGGAGAGTCTTCGGGCTCTCTTACACATTACAGACCATGAAGTTGAGGATTGGAAAGTTTGAGCACTCATGGTCACATGGGTCACTTTAGAGACTATACACTAGTAGGGCCAGGGCTTAAAGCCAGTTATGTCTGACTCTCAAGCCTATGCTCACTTGCTTATTCAATGAGTGATTTATCCATGCAGGCAACATTCTTTGAGAATCTCCACTGGCGTCGGTGCTGGGTTTAATGCAGTGGGGAAGATGGCATAATCCCTGCCCATAAGGAATTCATCGTCTGGGAAGCGGACTCCTATAACATGGGGATGGGAAGATGAGTGCATGGGGAGGGCAGTGTGGGGGCCCTAGGCACACTCAGAGGGACTTGCCTCCTGGTGGAGACGGACTTCAGTCTTTGGAGATGAGGCAATGGTGGATCAATGAGAAGAAGGCATACTAGTGGTTAAATATAGCCTGTGGGTCTCAGCAGAGGGCATGGAGGCGAACAACGAGGAATGAAGCTGGGGAGAAAAGTGAGGACCAGACTGCGGGAGTGCCATAGAGCAGGTTAGGGGGTGAAGTAGGGTGAGCAAAGTCGAGGCAGAGATTAACACAGACTCAGGCATGTGGGCACTTGCACACTCAGAGTGGGCACCAGAACATGGAAAAGTCACGATGACTTTGTCACATTTTTGGGTTTTTTTTTAGCAGACAATCTTCCACACCAAAGGCGAAAGCTGTGAATTTCAGCAGGTGGGCAGGATCGGGAGAGGTCATTTTAGGCAGTGGGAGTTGTGGGGTCATCTCACATCAGACACTGGGTCTCAGTGATCTAGCCCCACTTTTCTCCCAGGAGACTGTGAGCATGGAATGAGATAAGGTTCAAAGCCCTCTGTTCCCTGGGGGGTGACTGTCACTAAGGAGGTGCAAGGATGGGCCTTGTTTCTCCCACGATTCTGCCAGTGGCCGTCCTGTGCCCGTCCTGCTGGTCCGTGGAGCTCCTCGGAGAGGCCCTGCTGGGCATTTTCTGCAGTTGCTCTGCAGCCACATTGCCTTACACTGTCATTCCTCCGACCAATCGTGAGGTTATCGAGTTATCGAACACTCGGGAGCACTGCAGGTGGGAGGCAGCTCCGCAAACTGCATTTGCTTCTCTGTGATTACATTGCAGTCTGTAAAGGAGGAGCAGTTCCCATATTTATGTATGGCTTTCCAAATGAAGACGAAAGCAAGCAGTTGAGCACATGATGCCCTGTTTTTTCTTTTCAAAAATCACCTCCAAGGCCATTCCATTCCCATTCCTTTGTCAGTTCTGTGTGGGATAATATAGTTGGTGGCCCTGGAGAACTGGCCCTGAATTCATATTCCGTGTGTGGGGCCAGAGCAGGGCCGTGGGGCCCAGCGTGGAGAGCACTTGATTTGGAACCAAAGTTCCTCCCTACAGTCACACGAATGAGACCACCCCAATTCTCTCCTGAAATTAGAGCAACTCAGTATGGTCAATGCCAGTCTCTCATGGTGACTGGGGAGAATGCGTGTCATTGGTTAAGAAACAGAAAGACAGTCATCAAGGCTTAAACCTTTAGTTTGGTATTTGAAATATGTTTAAGCCAGGAATGCAAATGGGTCCCCATGGTACACAAGCCAAGAGCCACCAGTCCTAATCATCCTGTCTGTCCCCTGGGCCTTCTCTAGAGACCCTGGTCCACATCTCCTTCTCTCCCTCACATAGAAGGACCTAGAAATATAACCGTGAGCCTCCCCTGACATGGGGACACTTGAGAAAGCAGAAAGGTTGTGTCTCAAACCTGTTCATGGCAGTCCAGGCCACTCTCAGTTTAGAAGCCACACCTCTCTTTTAGTCTCATCTCCATTCACTTTTGTTCAGTCAGCTGGAGTGTTCTTCCTGAATTTTATGTCAAATGAAGCCCTAGATCAGTGGTTCTCAACCTTCCTAATGCCACGACCCTTTAATACAGTTCCTCATGTTGTGGTGACCCCCAATTTCATTGTTACAAATTGAACATAATCAAAGCATAGTGATTAATCACAAAAACAATATGTAATTATATATGTGTTTTCTGGTGGTCTTAGGCGACCCCTGTGAAAGGGTCGTTCGACCCCCAAAGGGTCGCAACCCACAGGTTGAGAACCGCTGCCCTAGATGATACCCAAAGTCCTGCTGAAAGGCCACACCCTCCCCGAAGTCTTTTCCTGCACTCGGTCCAGATGCTTCTCTCCTGCTTGTACACACCTATGGCTCTTTGCTCTTGCGGTTCCCAGAATGTGGGCTTCATGAGCCCTGTGGCGGGGAAGGTGGTTTTACATGACAGAGACAAAGACATGGGACTGAAGCACGTGGTGAGGAAGTTGTTTCCTCTTCAGTGTTTCTGACTGCAGCCAGGAGCAGGTCTCATGTTGCCGCTGCTGTGACTTCAATGCCTTTTTGTCACTTGTCAGTTTCTTTCTTTTTTTTTTTTTTTTCAAATAAAGGCAAAGGGCAGAGCAGACCTCAGGCTCAGAGTCTTAGGCATTAGCTGGAATTTAATAGCAACCATTGAATTGTATTGTTTTTATTTATGCTCATCTTCTGTTTTGGCAAGTAACCATGGGTTTTTCATTTATAAAGGTATTATAACATGAAAAAAGAAACTTAAATAAAAAAGTGAGTTGGGCCCGGCTGGTGTGCTCAGTGGTTGAGAGCTAACCCATGAACCAGGAGGTCAGTGGTTCGATTCCCGGTCAGGGCTCGATCCCCCATAGCGGGCATGCAGGAGGCAGCCAATGGATGAGTCTCTCTCAGCATTGATGTTTCTATCTCTCTTCCTTTCCCTTCCTCTCTCTGAAATCAATAAAAACATATTTTTAAAAAAGGTGAGTTGGTAGGGAAAAAAAAGGATTAAATAATAGCAGAAGTTTCCCAAAGTTAGGGCAAGTGCCTGGAGGTTGTAACGCAGTGACTGAAGTTCTCTCAGAGCAGAATTGGTTATGCCTCCTCTCCTCTCGAGTCTCCGAGGGCTGGGGCTACTCCTTGTACATCTCTGAGATATTCCAGCACAGGGGTTGGCCAACTTCCATCTGGAGGCCAAATCTGGCCCACTGTCTGTTTCTGAATGTCCCACAAGCTAGGAATAGTTCTTACATTTTTTTTCTTTATTGATTAAGGTATTACATATGTGTCCTTATCCCCCCACTGCCCCCCCCAAGTTCTTACATTTTTAAAAAGGTTATAAAAAAGCAAAGGAATAATATTTTATGACATGTGAAAATTACATGGAATTCAAATTTCAGTTCTTTTGTAAACATGCCACCCACTCCTGTTCTGTGTCATCTACGCTGCTTTCGCACCACAGCAGCAGGGTCGGCTGGTGTGACAGAGACTGCACAGCCCACGAGCCTGCAGTGGTGACTGTCTGGCCTTTGCAGAAAAAGTGTGCCGACCCCTGTTCTGGAGGGTTACCAGGCGTGGGGTCAGGAGGCCTGGGGTGCCCCTGCCACTCCCACTCAGTCACTGGGTGACCTTGGTTGGATTAAGTCCTGTCTCCAGGCTTCCATTTTTCCATTTGTAAAGTGAAGCTGATAATGGTGCCTACCTCATAGGGCTGTTGTGAATCCACTTCATAACCGTGAACGCAGTATACAAATAGGAGATATTTTTATTCCCCTCAATAGTTCTAACTTTTGTTTTGTGAACACAGTGCATACTCATACATACCAGCTCAAGCTCCTCATGTTTTCAGTGGAATCTACAGGTCTACTTTTAAGCGAAGGAGAGATCATGTGCTTCCTTTTTCTGCTTCTAATATTCACTGTCTTGCTATATTCTACTGTTTCATTATTTCCTCACTGGAAATCAAGAAAGTACTCCCTCCCCCCCTTTTTCTTTTGAACTTCTTCCTCTTGGCTATTGTAATCAGCTGGACCCCAACCCAGAATTCCTCCTCCAGACCAAATTTTACTTAAGGAAATATCAGATCAGAAACAAGAACGTATTTCTATTCAATTCTGTCCTAGATCTGCTGTGTGCTGTAAGGAGAATATACTTAACCTCTCTTTGCCTTTTCAAACAGAATTTGCTTGGGCAGGGATATTTGCACGGACTTGTGTGTGTGTGCGCACGTGCATGTGTGTGATAGTACTTGCATGAAAGATTATGAAAGAAATTATTTAGCATTTATTGAGCATTTACTATGTGCTCCCAGTGGCATGCCGCGTTCCACCCCCCGCCCCCAGTCCTTGTGACACTACATGGCAGTTGCCCCTGTAGTCCTCCGTCCCCCTGACTGGCCTGTAAGCCTGAGGAAGGCGGCTACCTGGTCTTTCTGTTCATTGCTGCGCTGTGGCACCTGGCACAGAACTGGCACAGGGTGGACGCCCGCTAATGTTTACTAAGTGGATGATGAACCGCTAAATGAGCATAAGGAGCATTTATACAGCTCAAAGTGTTCGCCTAGTCCTAGACTCTAAGGGGAAGAAAAGGGATATAGTCATACTTCCCGCCAGCCATAGACTTCTGCTCAGGCAATCCTGGGAGGGAAAGGGACAAGGACTCGGGGGAGCCCGTTTTCATTTCAGCTGGAAAACAAGGCCTGAGACACGTTATTTAACTTGAGGAAGTAAGAAAAACATTTCATGCTGTAAATTTCTTTCCAATTAATCCAGTGTTTCTCCAGTTTTCGTCTTTGTATTCTGTCTTTATGATTGTTGCCGTATCTGTGAACCAGCTAGAATATTATTAATTAAAAAAAATCATACCACTTTAAAAACATGTGTGTATTTAATTTGAAAGAGTTTTAATAACACTACAATAAATGGGAAAGCCATTACCACTTGCTTTAGCAAGTAGGTGATGTGAGAACAAATAATAAAACAAAAATAAAAAGTAATTACATTCCAGCAGATACTGTCGCCTGCTGAAAGGAAGGACGTGGGGCCTGCTCCTCGGTTGAAAAGGATGATTCAGAAGCGGCCGCACAGTGTTAAGGACATACTAGGACCAAGCCGAGGCTTGCTTTCTTATAAGGAGAAGAATTTAAAGAGCGGGAAGGAAATAATTTCCTCACTGAGTGACTCAGCGCGATTTAATGTCACGTCCGCCGTCCTACCCCAAACCGGCTCCTGGTCCATGGGAAGGGAGTGGCACGCTGATCGGAAAATGCTGAATCTGAAGCCGGCTTTCTCTCCCGTCTTGTGATATCTTAGACAGTTCTGCTAAAAGCTATCTTCCTCCTGAAAAGAAACAGGACGGGTTATTTCTTCCTGTCTCCATTTACAACTATCTTCCTGAAGGAGGCAGGGGGACAGAGGGCGAGCTGCCAATGGTCAGGGCCCTTCCGCCCACAGCACCTCCACTCCGAGGCTTCAGGGCTAACCCAGGCCACGCCGAGAGTAGGGAGATGAGCTGCAGCCCCAGAAATCGAGGGGGTCTGGGAACCTCTGCAACCAAAGCAGACCTACTTCAAGTCACCTCTTCAGCTCAGAACATTTTATTCTAGTGAAATCTCTCTCCTGCTCCAATTCACTCACTGCACAAACCAACATAATTTATCTTCTGGAGGGAAGGGTGCAGATTTCAGCCTGGGTTTTTGTTTTGTTTTGTTTTTGGCTCAAGCAACAGCTCAACCTGTCACTTGAAGCAAAAGAGGGGAAAAGCCAAGAGAACGTTGCCAAGTTGCAAGTTTGAAAATAAAAACCAAGCTGGGCGTTATCTCCAAGGTTGGGGAGGAGATTGCCTTGGTGTTCTTGAGAGGCAGCGAAGGAGGTTGCTGTGTCCATGTTTGGTTTGCCCTATTTGCATCGGAATTACAGACCTAAACAATTTTACCAGTTTTAGGGCCAGGGGACCCTAGACCTCTGCATGCTCCCTTAGAAGGATGGAGGGAACCAGTGCTCACTGAGCTCCTGTGTGCCTGCAGGGTGCAGGGTTCACCCGCAGTGTCATCTCCTCCCCAGCACAACCCAGAGGGTGGAGGAAGAGTCAGCCCTTTTACCCATCAGGACACATCACCCAAGGTCATAATAGCAGAGCCAGGACTCCACCGGGTTATCCTGGTTCTGAGACCTCTGCTGCTTACACTGCTGCCCTCCAAAGATCACGGGGCTAGAACCCAAGATTCGGGAGGGCCTCCGAGGCCTCTGACTAATGTTCTACCCAAAGGATTCAGCATCCCCTTGACTCTTTGTCATATGGAGCCAACCCATCCCAGTGACCAAGAACCTTAATTGTTAGCAGGCTTTCAGTGAATGAGAACCACCGTTCTCTGCCTTCCCCAAAGGCCTCCATATTCTCTACTGACATCTCATCAAAGACCCCCGAAGTGGTGTTACCATCCACAGCCTCCACAGCACAGGCACACCAGGAGATTGGGCATTTAAGAATATAGTGTTGCGCCCTAGCTGGTTTGGCTTAGTGCATAGAGCTTTGGCCTGAGGACCCGAAGGGTCCTGGGTTCGATTCCAGTCTAAGGGCATGTACCTTGGTTGCAGGCTCCTCCTCATCCCAGGCCTTGGTCAGGGCATGTGCAGGAGAGGCAGCCAATCAATGTGTTTCTCTTACATTGATATTTCTCTCTGTCTTTCCCTCTCTCTTCCACTCTCTCTAAAAAATCAATGGAAAAAATATCCTCGGGTAAGGATTAAAAAGAAGAAGAAGAATATAGTGTTGAATAAGGGCAGACCAAGATAGGATTGTTTTCTTTTCAAATCAATAAACACTCTAGGATTTATTCTGTGTGTGTGTGTGTGTGTGTGTGTGTGTGTGTGTGTGTTTTCCTGCTGCCAGGATTTTTTAAAAAGTATTTCTTTGACCAAGGAAGCTATTTATTACAGAGCAGATGAGAGGAGTCCAAGGTGATTTATTTGGGCTGTATGGGGCTAGAGGGCTATGTTAGGTTAGGCCAGCTGGGACTGGCAGCCTGGCCATGACATCGGAGCCACGGGCCTCTTGTTAGGGGTCCATGCAGACGGTGGCACCCAGCCCTCTTGCAGGTGTGGGGTTGTGGGCAGAGGCTGGGGATCTGCTGGAACAGAGGCCAGATGGCGGGGATTTCCCAGGCTGCCTGTCCAGTGAGCGATGGTCCCCGTCCGGGCCTGCTGGGTGCTTCAGAGGATGTGTCTTGTGAAGAAAGGCCAGAGGGAGGAGCCCTGCATTTGGTTCTTTGTGCTAATTTACTCTGTTGTTTTGGTAAGACCTTGCTCTCTTTGGGCCTTCATTTCATTTTCTCTAAGAAGGCAATGGCGTCACTGGCTCTCCCAGATCAGACAGTCCCAGGAAAAGAGAAACACACACTTGGCATGTGGCACCCTGGGCTGAGCACAGCAGCCACGCCTCCCACTGGAGGGAATGGGATGTTCGTTCCCCAGGACCTCCTCTTCTGCCACAGCGCTGTTGTAAGGATGAACCTTTACGTCTATTAAGCATTGAGGATAGAGCCTGACATCAACTTAGAAGTCAATAAAAGCTGTTATTGCCGTGACTGTATTCATATTTTTATTACCGTTAGTGTGGGCTCTGAGTTGCATAGAGAGGGAATTTCAAGTTGGGGCAGCGAGGGATGAATCAGCAGGACTTCCTGGAGGAGGGAGGCTTTCACGGGCGCTTGGAGCCTGGCAAAGTCTAGGCAAAGGGAAGGATGAAGGAAAGGCCCAAAATGGAAAAGAGGCCCAAAGGGAAATCTAGCTGTAAAATGCTAAATTGCTGAATGTGTCTTTTCTCCTGGAGCCCACGAGTGTGGGGCGGGTGGGGGTGCTTGTTGGTTTTGCTCCCTCAGGGTCAGGCTGTCACTGGCCCCGTTTGGGGTGGAGGCTGAGGAGAAGCAAAAGAGCACGGGCTTCTCCTTCAGACGGATCTGGGTTTGAGTCCTCTGCTCCTCACTGGCAGAGGCACCTTGAGCTAAGTAACCTCTTTGAGTCTCAGCTTTCGCACAATGAAGAGATCTCTTTTTCTCTCCCCCCACCCCCATCCTCACTTTCCTCATCCTCGCCTCGCCCCGTCACCCTTTGGGGAAGGCAGTCTATGGGACTGGTCCAGGGCTGGCTCCCATGAGCACACCTGGTCGCCAGCTCTGGCAGGGTGCCCAGGAGAGGGTGCCCTGGGAGAGAACTGTAGACACCACTGAAACAAGGAAAGGGATCCATAGAATTGGAAAGATCCTAAGTGGCTTCAGGGAGAGTCACGGGCAGGTGGAACAGAGTGTTTGTTTCGCTGTACCTTTTGTTTACCCCTCTGGAATTTCAGTCAGGTGCCAGTATAAGCAGCTTAGCTCTAGTACTATCTGCTTACCCTCTTGTATATGTATATGTGTATGTATGTAAACTGACCCCCCAGCCATTTACATTTGTGCACACTGATCTGGTTCACCTTTTTCTTCTTAAAGTCGAGGAAGCTGAGGTCAAGAGGTCGGGAGTGACCTGCCCAAGGTCACAGTGGTTGGGCTCTCAAATCTGAGCACTTTCTCTTGCCCCAAGAGTGATGTCTAAACGACAGGATAGGGCTGGGATGGGAGGAGATACTTGGCAGGAGAAAGGGAATTTGTCTTAGAGGTGAGGTCGATTTTTCTCAGATTGTTTGAACTGTTCAGTCCAGAATGTTCCTCTTTGGATCATATTCACAGCGTCCTGCGGATTGGTTGCTTCTCAACATCCTTTAGGCTTGCTGAAAAAGAAAGAAAGAAAAAAAGACCACAAGCCTGAATTTCCCCGAGAACCTGCGGCTTGGGCTCCCCTGCCTCCTTCCTGGGCCCCTCCCGCCCGCAGGTTTTTAAACATGATGAATTGCGTGGTCAGCGCGGCAGCCCGCAGTGCCCAGGGGAGCCGCCCCCGGCTCCTTGGCCAGCCCGTATCTCCCCCGCGGGCTCGCCTGCTGCATGCATCCCGGCGTAGACACTGTCGCTGCTGCTGCATTGCCTCCGTCCTAATGCAGGCGTCACAAATCACCGAGAGGGACGTGTCCACTGCCCGGCTTGGCAGAGCAGAGAGAAGAGGTGGGTGTTGCAGAGTCGGGAGAAATCGCCTCGGGTGACCTGGGGCTGGAGTTACCCCCCCTCTCCCCCCCCCGGACTCCTTTAGCTTTCGCAGTGTTTCTTGTAGGAATGGATTCAACCTGGGGCTGTGCTGTGGCCATGCCTGGTGTCCCGGTCACTGTCCCGCAGGCACAGCCAGTGCTTTGCTGTTCATGCAGGGATCTCAGCATGCGTTTGTTGCGCCTCTAATCTCATGCTGCATGAAAGGGGGACACAGAATGGGGAAGATAGGTCCTGACCTTCTGTACTTCCTTTCTATTTGAGGAGCATGTGCTGAGTTGTAATGTTGTAAACCTACAGGAGAGACATCACCAGGTAGCATATTAACCCACATATTCCGTGTTATTGACTGCCTACTGTGTGCAGTTTATGGGATTATGGGGGTTGAAGGTCACTGGTCAGTGAGCTCCAGGGGTCTGAAGGAAGGAGGGTCGCTGCAGGTGCACATTTTCATCATCATCACTGGCAGGGCGTCCCAACAGCCTGTGGAAACCTCATTATCGCCTCGGGAGGGAGGGGCAGCCA